>NW_027460603.1:0-51945 GCF_050947875.1 Dermacentor variabilis | reverse complement strand
TGTGCGGATGTTAAAAAGAGCAGCATCGGCATGCTTTTCACGTCGTTTTGTAGAAATCCACACGCGCGTTCTGCCAAAAGCACCATTTTGATGCATATCGTGTGGTTTTGCAGAAAACTGCGTCCGCGTCTACCAAAAGATGCATGCGCATGCTAAAAACGCGTTTTGGCACAAATCCATGTGCGGGTGCTAAAAAGAGCAGCATCGGCATGCTTTTCACGTCGTTTGGTAGAAATCCACACGCGCGTTCTGCCAAAAGCACCATTTGCATGCCTATCGTGTGGTTTTGCAGAAAACTGCGTCCGCGTCTACCAAAAGATGCATGCGCATGCTTAAAACGCGCTTTGGCACAAATCCATGTGCGGATGTTAAAAAGAGGAGCATCGGCATGCTTTTCACGTCGTTTGGTAGAAATCCACACGCGCGTTCTGCCAAAAGCACCATTTTGATGCATATCGTGTGGTTTTGCAGAAAACTGCGTCCGCGTCTACCAAAAGATGCATGTGCATGCTAAAAACGCGTTTTGGCACAAATCCTTGTGCGGGTGCTAAAAAGAGCAGCATCGGCATGCTTTTCACGTCGTTTGGTAGAAATCCACGCGCGCGTTCTGCCAAAAGCACCATTTGCATGCCTATCGTGTGGTTTTGCAGAAAACTGCGTCCGCGTCTACCAAAAGATGCATGCGCATGCTTAAAACGCGTTTTGGCACAAATCCATGTGCGGATGTTAAAAAGAGCAGCATCGGCATGCTTTTCACGTCGTTTGGTAGAAATCCACGCGCGCGTTCTGCCAAAAGCACCATTTGCATGCATATCGTGTGGTTTTGCAGAAAACTGCGTCCGCGTCTACCAAAAGATGCATGCGCATGCTTAAAACGCGTTTTGGCACAAATCCATGTGCGGGTGCTAAAAAGAGCAGCATCGGCATGCTTTTCACGTCGTTTGGTAGAAATCCACACGCGCGTTCTGCCAAAAGCACCATTTGCATGCCTATCGTGTGGTTTTGCAGAAAACTGCGTCCGCGTCTACCAAAAGATGCATGCGCATGTAAAACGCGCTTTGGCACAAATCCATGTGCGGATGTTAAAAAGAGCAGCATCGGCATGCTTTTCACGTCGTTTGGTAGAAATCCACGCGCGCGTTCTGCCAAAGCACCATTTGCATGCATATCGTGTGGTTTTGCAGAAAACTGCGTCCGCGTCTACCAAAAGATGCATGCGCATGCTTAAAACGCGTTTTGGCACAAATCCATGTGCGGGTGCTAAAAAGAGCAGCATCGGCATGCTTTTCACGTCGTTTGGTAGAAATCCACACGCGCGTTCTGCCAAAAGCACCATTTGCATGCATATCGTGTGGTTTTGCAGAAAACTGCGTCCGCGTCTACCAAAAGATGCATGCGCATGCTTAAAACGCGCTTTGGCACAAATCCATGTGCGGATGGTAAAAAGAGCAGCATCGGCATGCTTTTCACGTCGTTTGGTAGAAATCCACGCGCGCGTTCTGCCAAAAGCACCATTTGCATGCATATCGTGTGGTTTTGCAGAAAACTGCGTCCGCGTCTACCAAAAGATGCATGCGCATGCTTAAAACGCGTTTTGGCACAAATCCATGTGCGGGTGCTAAAAAGAGCAGCATCGGCATGCTTTTCACGTCGTTTGGTAGAAATCCACACGCGCGTTCTGCCAAAAGCACCATTCGCATGCCTATCGTGTGGTATTGCAGAAAACTGCGTCCGCGTCTACCAAAAGATGCATGCGCATGCTTAAAACGCGCTTTGGCACAAATCCATGTGCGGATGTTAAAAAGAGCAGCATCGGCATGCTTTTCACGTCGTTTGGTAGAAATCCACGCGCGCGTTCTGCCAAAAGCACCATTTGCATGCATCTCGTGTGGTTTTGCAGAAAACTGCGTCCGCGTCTACCAAAAGATGCATGCGCATGCTTAAAACGCGTTTTGGCACAAATCCATGTGCGGGTGCTAAAAAGAGCAGCATCGGCATGCTTTTCACGTCGTTTGGTAGAAATCCACACGCGCGTTCTGCCAAAAGCACCATTTGCATGCCTATCGTGTGGTTTTGCAGAAAACTGCGTCCGCGTCTACCAAAAGATGCATGCGCATGCTTAAAACGCGCTTTGGCACAAATCCATGTGCGGATGTTAAAAAGAGCAGCATCGGCATGCTTTTCACGTCGTTTGGTAGAAATCCACGCGCGCGTTCTGCCAAAAGCACCATTTGCATGCATATCGTGTGGTTTTGCAGAAAACTGCGTCCGCGTCTACCAAAAGATGCATGCGCATGCTTAAAACGCGTTTTGGCACAAATCCATGTGCGGGTGCTAAAAAGAGCAGCATCGGCATGCTTTTCACGTCGTTTGGTAGAAATCCACACGCGCGTTCTGCCAAAAGCACCATTTGCATGCATATCGTGTGGTTTTGCAGAAAACTGCGTCCGCGTCTACCAAAAGATGCATGTGCATGCTAAAAACGCGTTCTGGCACAAATCCATGTGCGGGTGCTAAAAAGAGCAGCATCGGCATGCTTTTCACGTCGTTTGGTAGAAATCCACGCGCGCGTTCTGCCAAAAGCACCATTTGCATGCCTATCGTGTGGTTTTGAAGAAAACTGCGTCCGCGTCTACCAAAAGATGCATGCGCATGCTTAAAACGCGTTTTGGCACAAATCCATGTGCGGATGTTAAAAAGAGCAGCATCGGCATGCTTTTCACGTCGTTTGGTAGAAATCCACGCGCGCGTTCTGCCAAAAGCACCATTTGCATGCATATCGTGTGGTTTTGCAGAAAACTGCGTCCGCGTCTACCAAAAGATGCATGCGCATGCTTAAAACGCGTTTTGGCACAAATCCATGTGCGGGTGCTAAAAAGAGCAGCATCGGCATGCTTTCCACGTCGTTTGGTAGAAATCCACACGCGCGTTCTGCCAAAAGCACCATTTGCATGCCTATCGTGTGGTTTTGCAGAAAACTGCGTCCGCGTCTACCAAAAGATGCATGCGCATGCTTAAAACGCGCTTTGGCACAAATCCATGTGCGGATGTTAAAAAGAGCAGCATCGGCATGCTTTTCACGTCGTTTGGTAGAAATCCACACGCGCGTTCTGCCAAAAGCACCATTTGCATGCATATCGTGTGGTTTTGCAGAAAACTGCGTCCGCGTCTACCAAAAGATGCATGTGCATGCTAAAAACGCGTTTTGGCACAAATCCATGTGCGGGTGCTAAAAAGAGCAGCATCGGCATGCTTTTCACGTCGTTTGGTAGAAATCCACGCGCGCGTTCTGCCAAAAGCACCATTTGCATGCCTATCGTGTGGTTTTGCAGAAAACTGCGTCCGCGTCTACCAAAAGATGCATGCGCATGCTTAAAACGCGTTTTGGCACAAATCCATGTGCGGATGTTAAAAAGAGCAGCATCGGCATGCTTTTCACGTCGTTTGGTAGAAATCCACGCGCGCGTTCTGCCAAAAGCACCATTTGCATGCATATCGTGTGGTTTTGCAGAAAACTGCGTCCGCGTCTACCAAAAGATGCATGCGCATGCTTAAAACGCGTTTTGGCACAAATCCATGTGCGGGTGCTAAAAAGAGCAGCATCGGCATGCTTTTCACGTCGTTTGGTAGAAATCCACACGCGCGTTCTGCCAAAAGCACCATTTGCATGCATATCGTGTGGTTTTGCAGAAAACTGCGTCCGCGTCTACCAAAAGATGCATGCGCATGCTTAAAACGCGCTTTGGCACAAATCCATGTGCGGATGTTAAAAAGAGCAGCATCGGCATGCTTTTCACGTCGTTTGGTAGAAATCCACGCGCGCGTTCTGCCAAAAGCACCATTTGCATGCATATCGTGTGGTTTTGCAGAAAACTGCGTCCGCGTCTACCAAAAGATGCATGCGCATGCTTAAAACGCGTTTTGGCACAAATCCATGTGCGGGTGCTAAAAAGAGCAGCATCGGCATGCTTTTCACGTCGTTTGGTAGAAATCCACACGCGCGTTCTGCCAAAAGCACCATTCGCATGCCTATCGTGTGGTTTTGCAGAAAACTGCGTCCGCGTCTACCAAAAGATGCATGCGCATGCTTAAAACGCGCTTTGGCACAAATCCATGTGCGGATGTTAAAAAGAGCAGCATCGGCATGCTTTTCACGTCGTTTGGTAGAAATCCACGCGCGCGTTCTGCCAAAAGCACCATTTGCATGCATATCGTGTGGTTTTGCAGAAAACTGCGTCCGCGTCTACCAAAAGATGCATGCGCATGCTTAAAACGCGTTTTGGCACAAATCCATGTGCGGGTGCTAAAAAGAGCAGCATCGGCATGCTTTTCACGTCGTTTGGTAGAAATCCACACGCGCGTTCTGCCAAAAGCACCATTTGCATGCCTATCGTGTGGTTTTGCAGAAAACTGCGTCCGCGTCTACCAAAAGATGCATGCGCATGCTTAAAACGCGCTTTGGCAAAATCCATGTGCGGATGTTAAAAAGAGCAGCATCGGCATGCTTTTCACGTCGTTTGGTAGAAATCCACGCGCGCGTTCTGCCAAAAGCACCATTTGCATGCATATCGTGTGGTTTTGCAGAAAACTGCGTCCGCGTCTACCAAAAGATGCATGCGCATGCTTAAAACGCGTTTTGGCACAAATCCATGTGCGGGTGCTAAAAAGAGCAGCATCGGCATGCTTTTCACGTCGTTTGGTAGAAATCCACACGCGCGTTCTGCCAAAAGCACCATTTGCATGCCTATCGTGTGGTTTTGCAGAAAACTGCGTCCGCGTCTACCAAAAGATGCATGCGCATGCTTAAAACGCGCTTTGGCACAAATCCATGTGCGGATGTTAAAAAGAGCAGCATCGGCATGCTTTTCACGTCGTTTGGTAGAAATCCACACGCGCGTTCTGCCAAAAGCACCATTTGCATGCATATCGTGTGGTTTTGCAGAAAACTGCGTCCGCCTCTACCAAAAGATGCATGTGCATGCTAAAAACGCGTTTTGGCACAAATCCATGTGCGGATGTTAAAAAGAGCAGCATCGGCATGCTTTTCACGTCGTTTGGTAGAAATCCACGCGCGCGTTCTGCCAAAAGCACCATTTGCATGCATATCGTGTGGTTTTGCAGAAAACTGCGTCCGCGTCTACCAAAAGATGCATGCGCATGCTTAAAACGCGGTTTGGCACAAATCCATGTGCGGGTGCTAAAAGAGCAGCATCGGCATGCTTTTCACGTCGTTTGGTAGAAATCCACACGCGCGTTCTGCCAAAAGCACCATTTGCATGCATATCGTGTGGTTTTGCAGAAAACTGCGTCCGCGTCTACCAAAAGATGCATGCGCATGCTTAAAACGCGTTTTGGCACAAATCCATGTGCGGGTGCTAAAAAGAGCAGCATCGGCATGCTTTTCACGTCGTTTGGTAGAAATCCACGCGCGCGTTCTGCCAAAAGCACCATTTGCATGCATATCGTGTGGTTTTGCAGAAAACTGCGTCCGCGTCTACCAAAAGATGCATGCGCATGATTAAAACGCGTTTTGGCACAAATCCATGTGCGGGTGCTAAAAAGAGCAGCATCGGCATGCTTTTCACGTCGTTTGGTAGAAATCCACACGCGCGTTCTGCCAAAAGCACCATTTGCATGCCTATCGTGTGGTTTTGCAGAAAACTGCGTCCGCGTCTACCAAAAGATGCATGCGCATGCTTAAAACGCGTTTTGGCACAAATCCATGTGCGGGTGCTAAAAAGAGCAGCATCGGCATGCTTTTCACGTCGTTTGGTAGAAATCCACACGCGCGTTCTGCCAAAAGCACCATTTGCATGCCTATCGTGTGGTTTTGCAGAAAACTGCGTCCGCGTCTACCAAAAGATGCATGCGCATGCTAAAAACGCGTTTTGGCACAAATCCATGTGCGGGTGCTAAAAAGAGCAGCATCGGCATGCTTTTCACGTCGTTTGGTAGAAATCCACAAGCGCGTTCTGCCAAAAGCACCATTTGCATGCCTATCGTGTGGTTTTGCAGAAAACTGCGTCCGCGTCTACCAAAAGATGCATGCGCATGCTTAAAACGCGCTTTGGCACAAATCCATGTGCGGATGTTAAAAAGAGCAGCATCGGCATGCTTTTCACGTCGTTTGGTAGAAATCCACACGCGCGTTCTGCCAAAAGCACCATTTTGATGCATATCGTGTGGTTTTGCAGAAAACTGCGTCCGCGTCTACCAAAAGATGCATGTGCATGCTAAAAACGCGTTTTGGCACAAATCCATGTGCTGGTGCTAAAAAGAGCAGCATCGGCATGCTTTTCACGTCGTTTGGTAGAAATCCACGCGCGCGTTCTGCCAAAAGCACCATTTGCATGCCTATCGTGTGGTTTTGCAGAAAACTGCGTCCGCGTCTACCAAAAGATGCATGCGCATGCTTAAAACGCGTTTTGGCACAAATCCATGTGCGGATGTTAAAAAGAGCAGCATCGGCATGCTTTTCACGTCGTTTGGTAGAAATCCACGCGCGCGTTCTGCCAAAAGCACCATTTGCATGCATATCGTGTGGTTTTGCAGAAAACTGCGTCCGCGTCTACCAAAAGATGCATGCGCATGCTCAAAACGCGTTTTGGCACAAATCCATGTGCGGGTGCTAAAAAGAGCAGCATCGGCATGCTTTTCACGTCGTTTGGTAGAAATCCACACGCGCGTTCTGCCAAAAGCACCATTTGCATGCCTATCGTGTGGTTTTGCAGAAAACTGCGTCCGCGTCTACCAAAAGATGCATGCGCATGCTTAAAACGCGCTTTGGCACAAATCCATGTGCGGATGTTAAAAAGAGCAGCATCGGCATGCTTTTCACGTCGTTTGGTAGAAATCCACGCGCGCGTTCTGCCAAAAGCACCATTTGCATGCATATCGTGTGGTTTTGCAGAAAACTGCGTCCGCGTCTACCAAAAGATGCATGCGCATGCTTAAAACGCGTTTTGGCACAAATCCATGTGCGGGTGCTAAAAAGAGCAGCATCGGCATGCTTTTCACGTCGTTTGGTAGAAATCCACACGCGCGTTCTGCCAAAAGCACCATTTGCATGCATATCGTGTGGTTTTGCAGAAAACTGCGTCCGCGTCTACCAAAAGATGCATGCGCATGCTTAAAACGCGCTTTGGCACAAATTCATGTGCGGATGTTAAAAAGAGCAGCGTCGGCATGCTTTTCACGTCGTTTGGTAGAAATCCACGCGCGCGTTCTGCCAAAAGCACCATTTGCATGCATATCGTGTGGTTTTGCAGAAAACTGCGTCCGCGTCTACCAAAAGATGCATGCGCATGCTTAAAACGCGTTTTGGCACAAATCCATGTGCGGGTGCTAAAAAGAGCAGCATCGGCATGCTTTTCACGTCGTTTGGTAGAAATCCACACGCGCGTTCTGCCAAAAGCACCATTTGCATGCCTATCGTGTGGTTTTGCAGAAAACTGCGTCCGCGTCTACCAAAAGATGCATGCGCATGCTTAAAACGCGCTTTGGCACAAATCCATGTGCGGATGTTAAAAAGAGCAGCATCGGCATGCTTTTCACGTCGTTTGGTAGAAATCCACACGCGCGTTCTGCCAAAAGCACCATTTTGATGCATATCGTGTGGTTTTGCAGAAAACTGCGTCCGCGTCTACCAAAAGATGCATGCGCATGCTAAAAACGCGTTTTGGCACAAATCCATGTGCGGGTGCTAAAAAGAGCAGCATCGGCATGCTTTTCACGTCGTTTGGTAGAAATCCACACGCGCGTTCTGCCAAAAGCACCATTTGCATGCCTATCGTGTGGTTTTGCAGAAAACTGCGTCCGCGTCTACCAAAAGATGCATGCGCATGCTTAAAACGCGCTTTGGCACAAATCCATGTGCGGATGTTAAAAAGAGCAGCATCGGCATGCTTTTCACGTCGTTTGGTAGAAATCCACACGCGCGTTCTGCCAAAAGCACCATTTTGATGCATATCGTGTGGTTTTGCAGAAAACTGCGTCCGCGTCTACCAAAAGATGCATGTGCATGCTAAAAACGCATTTTGGCACAAATCCATGTGCGGGTGCTAAAAAGAGCAGCATCGGCATGCTTTTCACGTCGTTTGGTAGAAATCCACGCGCGCGTTCTGCCAAAAGCACCATTTGCATGCCTATCGTGTGGTTTTGCAGAAAACTGCGTCCGCGTCTACCAAAAGATGCATGCGCATGCTTAAAACGCGTTTTGGCACAAATCCATGTGCGGGTGCTAAAAAGAGCAGCATCGGCATGCTTTTCACGTCGTTTGGTAGAAATCCACACGCGCGTTCTGCCAAAAGCACCATTTGCATGCCTATCGTGTGGTTTTGCAGAAAACTGCGTCCGCGTCTACCAAAAGATGCATGCGCATGCTTAAAACGCGCTTTGGCACAAATACATGTGCGGATGTTAAAAAGAGCAGCATCGGCATGCTTTTCACGTCGTTTGGTAGAAATCCACGCGCGCGTTCTGCCAAAAGCACCATTTGCATGCATATCGTGTGGTTTTGCAGAAAACTGCGTCCGCGTCTACCAAAAGATGCATGCGCATGCTTAAAACGCGTTTTGGCACAAATCCATGTGCGGGTGCTAAAAAGAGCAGCATCGGCATGCTTTTCACGTCGTTTGGTAGAAATCCACGCGCGCGTTCTGCCAAAAGCACCATTTGCATGCATATCGTGTGGTTTTGCAGAAAACGGCGTCCGCGTCTACCAAAAGATGCATGCGCATGCTTAAAACGCGTTTTGGCACAAATCCATGTGCGGGTGCTAAAAAGAGCAGCATCGGCATGCTTTTCACTTCGTTTGGTAGAAATCCACACGCGCGTTCTGCCAAAAGCACCATTCGCATGCCTATCGTGTGGTTTTGCAGAAAACTGCGTCCGCGTCTACCAAAAGATGCATGCGCATGCTTAAAACGCGCTTTGGCACAAATCCATGTGCGGATGTTAAAAAGAGCAGCATCGGCATGCTTTTCACGTCGTTTGGTAGAAATCCACGCGCGCGTTCTGCCAAAAGCACCATTTGCATGCATATCGTGTGGTTTTGCAGAAAACTGCGTCCGCGTCTACCAAAAGATGCATGCGCATGCTTAAAACGCGTTTTGGCACAAATCCATGTGCGGGTGCTAAAAAGAGCAGCATCGGCATGCTTTTCACGTCGTTTGGTAGAAATCCACACGCGCGTTCTGCCAAAAGCACCATTTGCATGCCTATCGTGTGGTTTTGCAGAAAACTGCGTCCGCGTCTACCAAAAGATGCATGCGCATGCTTAAAACGCGCTTTGGCACAAATACATGTGCGGATGTTAAAAAGAGCAGCATCGGCATGCTTTTCACGTCGTTTGGTAGAAATCCACGCGCGCGTTCTGCCAAAAGCACCATTTGCATGCATATCGTGTGGTTTTGCAGAAAACTGCGTCCGCGTCTACCAAAAGATGCATGCGCATGCTTAAAACGCGTTTTGGCACAAATCCATGTGCGGGTGCTAAAAAGAGCAGCATCGGCATGCTTTTCACGTCGTTTGGTAGAAATCCACACGCGCGTTCTGCCAAAAGCACCATTTGCATGCCTATCGTGTGGTTTTGCAGAAAACTGCGTCCGCGTCTACCAAAAGATGCATGCGCATGCTTAAAACGCGCTTTGGCACAAATCCATGTGCGGATGTTAAAAAGAGCAGCATCGGCATGCTTTTCACGTCGTTTGGTAGAAATCCACACGCGCGTTCTGCCAAAAGCACCATTTGCATGCATATCGTGTGGTTTTGCAGAAAACTGCGTCCGCGTCTACCAAAAGATGCATGTGCATGCTAAAAACGCGTTTTGGCACAAATCCATGTGCGGATGTTAAAAAGAGCAGCATCGGCATGCTTTTCACGTCGTTTGGTAGAAATCCACGCGCGCGTTCTGCCAAAAGCACCATTTGCATGCATATCGTGTGGTTTTGCAGAAAACTGCGTCCGCGTCTACCAAAAGATGCATGCGCATGCTTAAAACGCGTTTTGGCACAAATCCATGTGCGGGTGCTAAAAAGAGCAGCATCGGCATGCTTTTCACGTCGTTTGGTAGAAATCCACACGCGCGTTCTGCGAAAAGCACCATTTGCATGCATATCGTGTGGTTTTGCAGAAAACTGCGTCCGCGTCTACCAAAAGATGCATGCGCATGCTAAAAACGCGTTTTGGCACAAATCCATGTGCGGGTGCTAAAAAGAGCAGCATCGGCATGCTTTTCACGTCGTTTGGTGGAAATCCACACGCGCGTTCTGCCAAAAGCACCATTTGCATGCCTATCGTGTGGTTTTGCAGAAAACTGCGTCCGCGTCTACCAAAAGATGCATGCGCATGCTTAAAACGCGTTTTGGCACAAATCCATATGCGGATGTTAAAAAGAGCAGCGTCGGCATGCTTTTCACGTCGTTTGGTAGAAATCCACGCGCGCGTTCTGCCAAAAGCACCATTTGCATGCATATCGTGTGGATTTGCAGAAAACTGCGTCCGCGTCTACCAAAAGATGCATGCGCATGCTTAAAACGCGTTTTGGCACAAATCCATGTGCGGGTGCTAAAAAGAGCAGCATCGGCATGCTTTTCACGTCGTTTGGTAGAAATCCACACGCGCGTTCTGCGAAAAGCACCATTTGCATGCATATCGTGTGGTTTTGCAGAAAACTGCGTCCGCGTCTACCAAAAGATGCATGCGCATGCTAAAAACGCGTTTTGGCACAAATCCATGTGCGGGTGCTAAAAAGAGCAGCATCGGCATGCTTTTCACGTCGTTTGGTGGAAATCCACACGCGCGTTCTGCCAAAAGCACCATTTGCATGCCTATCGTGTGGTTTTGCAGAAAACTGCGTCCGCGTCTACCAAAAGATGCATGCGCATGCTTAAAACGCGCTTTGGCACAAATCCATGTGCGGATGTTAAAAAGAGCAGCATCGGCATGCTTTTCACGTCGTTTGGTAGAAATCCACGCGCGCGTTCTGCCAAAAGCACCATTTGCATGCCTATCGTGTGGTTTTGCAGAAAACTCCGTCCGCGTCTACCAAAAGATGCATGCGCATGCTTAAAACGCGTTTTGGCACAAATCCATGTGCGGGTGCTAAAAAGAGCAGCATCGGCATGCTTTTCACGTCGTTTGGTAGAAATCCACACGCGCGTTCTGCCAAAAGCACCATTTGCATGCCTATCGTGTGGTTTTGCAGAAAACTGCGTCCGCGTCTACCAAAAGATGCATGCGCATGCTTAAAACGCGCTTTGGCACAAATCCATGTGCGGATGTTAAAAAGAGCAGCATCGGCATGCTTTTCACGTCGTTTGGTAGAAATCCACGCGCGCGTTCTGCCAAAAGCACATTTGCATGCATATCGTGTGGTTTTGCAGAAAACTGCGTCCGCGTCTACCAAAAGATGCATGCGCATGCTTAAAACGCGTTTTGGCACAAATCCATGTGCGGGTGCTAAAAAGAGCAGCATCGGCATGCTTTTCACGTCGTTTGGTAGAAATCCACACGCGCGTTCTGCCAAAAGCACCATTTGCATGCCTATCGTGTGGTTTTGCAGAAAACTGCGTCCGCGTCTACCAAAAGATGCATGCGCATGCTTAAAACGCGCTTTGGCACAAATCCATGTGCGGATGTTAAAAAGAGCAGCATCGGCATGCTTTTCACGTCGTTTGGTAGAAATCCACACGCGCGTTCTGCCAAAAGCACCATTTGCATGCATATCGTGTGGTTTTGCAGAAAACTGCGTCCGCGTCTACCAAAAGATGCATGTGCATGCTAAAAACGCGTTTTGGCACAAATCCATGTGCGGATGTTAAAAAGAGCAGCATCGGCATGCTTTTCACGTCGTTTGGTAGAAATCCACGCGCGCGTTCTGCCAAAAGCACCATTTGCATGCATATCGTGTGGTTTTGCAGAAAACTGCGTCCGCGTCTACCAAAAGATGCATGCGCATGCTTAAAACGCGTTTTGGCACAAATCCATGTGCGGGTGCTAAAAAGAGCAGCATCGGCATGCTTTTCACGTCGTTTGGTAGAAATCCACACGCGCGTTCTGCCAAAAGCACCATTTGCATGCCTATCGTGTGGTTTTGCAGAAAACTGCGTCCGCGTCTACCAAAAGATGCATGCGCATGCTTAAAACGCGCTTTGGCACAAATCCATGTGCGGATGTTAAGAAGAGCAGCATCGGCATGCTTTTCACGTCGTTTGGTAGAAATCCACGCGCGCGTTCTGCCAAAAGCACCATTTGCATGCATATCGTGTGGTTTTGCAGAAAACTGCGTCCGCGTCTACCAATAGATGCATGCGCATGCTTAAAACGCGTTTTGGCACAAATCCATGTGCGGGTGCTAAAAAGAGCAGCATCGGCATGCTTTTCACGTCGTTTGGTAGAAATCCACACGCGCGTTCTGCCAAAAGCACCATTTGCATGCATATCGTGTGGTTTTGCAGAAAACTGCGTCCGCGTCTACCAAAAGATGCATGCGCATGCTTAAAACGCGCTTTGGCACAAATCCATATGCGGATGTTAAAAAGAGCAGCGTCGGCATGCTTTTCACGTCGTTTGGTAGAAATCCACGCGCGCGTTCTGCCAAAAGCACCATTTGCATGCATATCGTGTGGTTTTGCAGAAAACTGCGTCCGCGTCTACCAAAAGATGCATGCGCATGCTTAAAACGCGTTTTGGCACAAATCCATGTGCGGGTGCTAAAAAGAGCAGCATCGGCATGCTTTTCACGTCGTTTGGTAGAAATCCACACGCGCGTTCTGCGAAAAGCACCATTTGCATGCATATCGTGTGGTTTTGCAGAAAACTGCGTCCGCGTCTACCAAAAGATGCATGCGCATGCTAAAAACGCGTTTTGGCACAAATCCATGTGCGGGTGCTAAAAAGAGCAGCATCGGCATGCTTTTCACGTCGTTTGGTAGAAATCCACGCGCGCGTTCTGCCAAAAGCACCATTTGCATGCATATCGTGTGGTTTTGCAGAAAACTGCGTCCGCGTCTACCAAAAGATGCATGCGCATGCTTAAAACGCGTTTTGGCACAAATCCATGTGCGGGTGCTAAAAAGAGCAGCATCGGCATGCTTTTCACGTCGTTTGGTAGAAATCCACACGCGCGTTCTGCCAAAAGCACCATTTGCATGCCTATCGTGTGGTTTAGCAGAAAACTGCGTCCGCGTCTACCAAAAGATGCATGCGCATGCTTAAAACGCGCTTTGGCACAAATCCATGTGCGGATGTTAAAAAGAGCAGCATCGGCATGCTTTTCACGTCGTTTGGTAGAAATCCACGCGCGCGTTCTGCCAAAAGCACCATTTGCATGCATATCGTGTGGTTTTGCAGAAAACTGCGTCCGCGTCTACCAAAAGATGCATGCGCATGCTTAAAACGCGTTTTGGCACAAATCCATGTGCGGGTGCTAAAAAGAGCAGCATCGGCATGCTTTTCACGTCGTTTGGTAGAAATCCACACGCGCGTTCTGCCAAAAGCACCATTTGCATGCATATCGTGTGGTTTTGCAGAAAACTGCGTCCGCGTCTACCAAAAGATGCATGCGCATGCTTAAAACGCGTTTTGGCACAAATCCATGTGCGGGTGCTAAAAAGAGCAGCATCGGCATGCTTTTTCACGTCGTTTGGTAGAAATCCACACGCGCGTTCTGCCAAAAGCACCATTTGCATGCCTATCGTGTGGTTTTGCAGAAAACTGCGTCCGCGTCTACCAAAAGATGCATGCGCATGCTTAAAACGCGCTTTGGCACAAATCCATGTGCGGATGTTAAAAAGAGCAGCATCGGCATGCTTTTCACGTCGTTTGGTAGAAATCCACACGCGCGTTCTGCCAAAAGCACCATTTTGATGCATATCGTGTGGTTTTGCAGAAAACTGCGTCCGCGTCTACCAAAAGATGCATGCGCATGCTAAAAACGCGTTTTGGCACAAATCCATGTGCGGGTGCTAAAAAGAGCAGCATCGGCATGCTTTTCACGTCGTTTGGTAGAAATCCACACGCGCGTTCTGCCAAAAGCACCATTTGCATGCCTATCGTGTGGTTTTGCAGAAAACTGCGTCCGCGTCTACCAAAAGATGCATGCGCATGCTTAAAACGCGCTTTGGCACAAATGCATGTGCGGATGTTAAAAAGAGCAGCATCGGCATGCTTTTCACGTCGTTTGGTAGAAATCCACACGCGCGTTCTGCCAAAAGCACCATTTTGATGCATATCGTGTGGTTTTGCAGAAAACTGCGTCCGCGTCTACCAAAAGATGCATGTGCATGCTAAAAACGCGTTTTGGCACAAATCCATGTGCGGGTGCTAAAAAGAGCAGCATCGGCATGCTTTTCACGTCGTTTGGTAGAAATCCACGCGCGCGTTCTGCCAAAAGCACCATTTGCATGCCTATCGTGTGGTTTTGCAGAAAACTGCGTCCGCGTCTACCAAAAGATGCATGCGCATGCTTAAAACGCGTTTTGGCACAAATCCATGTGCGGATGTTAAAAAGAGCAGCATCGGCATGCTTTTCACGTCGTTTGGTAGAAATCCACGCGCGCGTTCTGCCAAAAGCACCATTTGCATGCATATCGTGTGGTTTTGCAGAAAACTGCGTCCGCGTCTACCAAAAGATGCATGCGCATGCTTAAAACGCGTTTTGGCACAAATCCATGTGCGGGTGCTAAAAAGAGCAGCATCGGCATGCTTTTCACGTCGTTTGGTAGAAATCCACACGCGCGTTCTGCCAAAAGCACCATTTGCATGCCTATCGTGTGGTTTTGCAGAAAACTGCGTCCGCGTCTACCAAAAGATGCATGCGCATGCTTAAAACGCGCTTTGGCACAAATCCATGTGCGGATGTTAAAAAGAGCAGCATCGGCATGCTTTTCACGTCGTTTGGTAGAAATCCACGCGCGCGTTCTGCCAAAAGCACCATTTGCATGCATATCGTGTGGTTTTGCAGAAAACTGCGTCCGCGTCTACCAAAAGATGCATGCGCATGCTTAAAACGCGTTTTGGCACAAATCCATGTGCGGGTGCTAAAAAGAGCAGCATCGGCATGCTTTTCACGTCGTTTGGTAGAAATCCACACGCGCGTTCTGCCAAAAGCACCATTTGCATGCATATCGTGTGGTTTTGCAGAAAACTGCGTCCGCGTCTACCAAAAGATGCATGCGCATGCTTAAAACGCGCTTTGGCACAAATCCATGTGCGGATGTTAAAAAGAGCAGCATCGGCATGCTTTTCACGTCGTTTGGTAGAAATCCACGCGCGCGTTCTGCCAAAAGCACCATTTGCATGCATATCGTGTGGTTTTGCAGAAAACTGCGTCCGCGTCTACCAAAAGATGCATGCGCATGCTTAAAACGCGTTTTGGCACAAATCCATGTGCGGGTGCTAAAAAGAGCAGCATCGGCATGCTTTTCACGTCGTTTGGTAGAAATCCACACGCGCGTTCTGCCAAAAGCACCATTCGCATGCCTATCGTGTGGTTTTGCAGAAAACTGCGTCCGCGTCTACCAAAAGATGCATGCGCATGCTTAAAACGCGCCTTGGCACAAATCCATGTGCGGATGTTAAAAAGAGCAGCATCGGCATGCTTTTCACGTCGTTTGGTAGAAATCCACGCGCGCGTTCTGCCAAAAGCACCATTTGCATGCATATCGTGTGGTTTTGCAGAAAACTGCGTCCGCGTCTACCAAAAGATGCATGCGCATGCTTAAAACGCGTTTTTGGCACAAATCCATGTGCGGGTGCTAAAAAGAGCAGCATCGGCATGCTTTTCACGTCGTTTGGTAGAAATCCACACGCGCGTTCTGCCAAAAGCACCATTTGCATGCCTATCGTGTGGTTTTGCAGAAAACTGCGTCCGCGTCTACCAAAAGATGCATGCGCATGCTTAAAACGCGCTTTGGCACAAATCCATGTGCGGATGTTAAAAAGAGCAGCATCGGCATGCTTTTCACGTCGTTTGGTAGAAATCCACGCGCGCGTTCTGCCAAAAGCACCATTTGCATGCATATCGTGTGGTTTTGCAGAAAACTGCGTCCGCGTCTACCAAAAGATGCATGCGCATGCTTAAAACGCGTTTTGGCACAAATCCATGTGCGGGTGCTAAAAAGAGCAGCATCGGCATGCTTTTCACGTCGTTTGGTAGAAATCCACACGCGCGTTCTGCCAAAAGCACCATTTGCATGCCTATCGTGTGGTTTTGCAGAAAACTGCGTCCGCGTCTACCAAAAGATGCATGCGCATGCTTAAAACGCGCTTTGGCACAAATCCATGTGCGGATGTTAAAAAGAGCAGCATCGGCATGCTTTTCACGTCGTTTGGTAGAAATCCACACGCGCGTTCTGCCAAAAGCACCATTTGCATGCATATCGTGTGGTTTTGCAGAAAACTGCGTCCGCGTCTACCAAAAGATGCATGTGCATGCTAAAAACGCGTTTTGGCACAAATCCATGTGCGGGTGCTAAAAAGAGCAGCATCGGCATGCTTTTCACGTCGTTTGGTAGAAATCCACGCGCGCGTTCTGCCAAAAGCACCATTTGCATGCCTATCGTGTGGTTTTGCAGAAAACTGCGTCCGCGTCTACCAAAAGATGCATGCGCATGCTTAAAAACGCGTTTTGGCACAAATCCATGTGCGGATGTTAAAAAGAGCAGCATCGGCATGCTTTTCACGTCGTTTGGTAGAAATCCACGCGCGCGTTCTGCCAAAAGCACCATTTGCATGCATATCGTGTGGTTTTGCAGAAAAACTGCGTCCGCGTCTACCAAAAGATGCATGCGCATGCTTAAAACGCGTTTTGGCACAAATCCATGTGCGGGTGCTAAAAAGAGCAGCATCGGCATGCTTTTCACGTCGTTTGGTAGAAATCCACACGCGCGTTCTGCCAAAAGCACCATTTGCATGCCTATCGTGTGGTTTTGCAGAAAACTGCGTCCGCGTCTACCAAAAGATGCATGCGCATGCTTAAAACGCGCTTTGGCACAAATCCATGTGCGGATGTTAAAAAGAGCAGCATCGGCATGCTTTTCACGTCGTTTGGTAGAAATCCACACGCGCGTTCTGCCAAAAGCACCATTTGCATGCATATCGTGTGGTTTTGCAGAAAACTGCGTCCGCGTCTACCAAAAGATGCATGTGCATGCTAAAAACGCGTTTTGGCACAAATCCATGTGCGGGTGCTAAAAAGAGCAGCATCGGCATGCTTTTCACGTCGTTTGGTAGAAATCCACGCGCGCGTTCTGCCAAAAGCACCATTTGCATGCCTATCGTGTGGTTTTGCAGAAAACTGCGTCCGCGTCTACCAAAAGATGCATGCGCATGCTTAAAACGCGTTTTGGCACAAATCCATGTGCGGATGTTAAAAAGAGCAGCATCGGCATGCTTTTCACGTCGTTTGGTAGAAATCCAAGCGCGTTCTGCCAAAAGCACCATTTGCATGCATATCGTGTGGTTTTGCAGAAAACTGCGTCCGCGTCTACCAAAAGATGCATGCGCATGCTTAAAACGCGTTTTGGCACAAATCCATGTGCGGGTGCTAAAAAGAGCAGCATCGGCATGCTTTTCACGTCGTTTGGTAGAAATCCACACGCGCGTTCTGCCAAAAGCACCATTTGCATGCATATCGTGTGGTTTTTGCAGAAAACTGCGTCCGCGTCTACCAAAAGATGCATGCGCATGCTTAAAACGCGCTTTGGCACAAATCCATGTGCGGATGTTAAAAAGAGCAGAATCGGCATGCTTTTCACGTCGTTTGGTAGAAATCCACGCGCGCGTTCTGCCAAAAGCACCATTTGCATGCATATCGTGTGGTTTTGCAGAAAACTGCGTCCGCGTCTACCAAAAGATGCATGCGCATGCTTAAAACGCGTTTTGGCACAAATCCATGTGCGGGTGCTAAAAAGAGCAGCATCGGCATGCTTTTCACGTCGTTTGGTAGAAATCCACACGCGCGTTCTGCCAAAAGCACCATTTCGCATGCCTATCGTGTGGTTTTGCAGAAAACTGCGTCCGCGTCTACCAAAAGATGCATGCGCATGCTTAAAACGCGCTTTGGCACAAATCCATGTGCGGATGTTAAAAAGAGCAGCATCGGCATGCTTTTCACGTCGTTTGGTAGAAATCCACGCGCGCGTTTCTGCCAAAAGCACCATTTGCATGCATATCGTGTGGTTTTGCAGAAAACTGCGTCCGCGTCTACCAAAAGATGCATGCGCATGCTTAAAACGCGTTTTGGCACAAATCCATGTGCGGGTGCTAAAAAGAGCAGCATCGGCATGCTTTTCACGTCGTTTGGTAGAAATCCACACGCGCGTTCTGCCAAAAGCACCATTTGCATGCCTATCGTGTGGTTTTGCAGAAAACTGCGTCCGCGTCTACCAAAAGATGCATGCGCATGCTTAAAACGCGCTTTGGCACAAATCCATGTGCGGATGTTAAAAAGAGCAGCATCGGCATGCTTTTCACGTCGTTTGGTAGAAATCCACGCGCGCGTTCTGCCAAAAGCACCATTTGCATGCATATCGTGTGGTTTTGCAGAAAACTGCGTCCGCGTCTACCAAAAGATGCATGCGCATGCTTAAAACGCGTTTTGGCACAAATCCATGTGCGGGTGCTAAAAAGAGCAGCATCGGCATGCTTTTCACGTCGTTTGGTAGAAATCCACACGCGCGTTCTGCCAAAAGCACCATTTGCATGCCTATCGTGTGGTTTTGCAGAAAACTGCGTCCGCGTCTACCAAAAGATGCATGCGCATGCTTAAAACGCGCTTTGGCACAAATCCATGTGCGGATGTTAAAAAGAGCAGCATCGGCATGCTTTTCACGTCGTTTGGTAGAAATCCACACGCGCGTTCTGCCAAAAGCACCATTTGCATGCATATCGTGTGGTTTTGCAGAAAACTGCGTCCGCGTCTACCAAAAGATGCATGTGCATGCTAAAAACGCGTTTTGGCACAAACCCATGTGCGGATGTTAAAAAGAGCAGCATCGGCATGCTTTTCACGTCGTTTGGTAGAAATCCACGCGCGCGTTCTGCCAAAAGCACCATTTGCATGCATATCGTGTGGTTTTGCAGAAAACTGCGTCCGCGTCTACCAAAAGATGCATGCGTATGCTTAAAACGCGTTTTGGCACAAATCCATGTGCGGGTGCTAAAAAGAGCAGCATCGGCATGCTTTTCACGTCGTTTGGTAGAAATCCACACGCGCGTTCTGCCAAAAGCACCATTTGCATGCCTATCGTGTGGTTTTGCAGAAAACTCCGACCGCGTCTACCAAAAGATGCATGCGCATGCTTAAAACGCGTTTTGGCACAAATCCATGTGCGGGTGCTAAAAAGAGCAGCATCGGCATGCTTTTCACGTCGTTTGGTAGAAATCCACACGCGCGTTCTGCCAAAAGCACCATTTGCATGCCTATCGTGTGGTTTTGCAGAAAACTGCGTCCGCGTCTACCAAAAGATGCATGCGCATGCTTAAAACGCGCTTTGGCACAAATCCATGTGCGGATGTTAAAAAGAGCAGCATCGGCATGCTTTTCACGTCGTTTGGTAGAAATCCACGCGCGCGTTCTGCCAAAAGCACCATTTGCATGCATATCGTGTGGTTTTGCAGAAAACTGCGTCCGCGTCTACCAAAAGATGCATGCGCATGCTTAAAACGCGTTTTGGCACAAATCCATGTGCGGGTGCTAAAAAGAGCAGCATCGGCATGCTTTTCACGTCGTTTGGTAGAAATCCACACGCGCGTTCTGCCAAAAGCACCATTTGCATGCCTATCGTGTGGTTTTGCAGAAAACTGCGTCCGCGTCTACCAAAAGATGCATGCGCATGCTTAAAACGCGCTTTGGCACAAATCCATGTGCGGATGTTAAAAAGAGCAGCCTCGGCATGCTTTTCACGTCGTTTGGTAGAAATCCACACGCGCGTTCTGCCAAAAGCACCATTTGCATGCATATCGTGTGGTTTTGCAGAAAACTGCGTCCGCGTCTACCAAAAGATGCATGTGCATGCTAAAAACGCGTTTTGGCACAAAATCCATGTGCGGATGTTAAAAAGAGCAGCATCGGCATGCTTTTCACGTCGTTTGGTAGAAATCCACGCGCGCGTTCTGCCAAAAGCACCATTTGCATGCATATCGTGTGGTTTTGCAGAAAAACTGCGTCCGCGTCTACCAAAAGATGCATGCGCATGCTTAAAACGCGTTTTGGCACAAATCCATGTGCGGGTGCTAAAAAGAGCAGCATCGGCATGCTTTTCACGTCGTTTGGTAGAAATCCACACGCGCGTTCTGCCAAAAGCACCATTTGCATGCCTATCGTGTGGTTTTGCAGAAAACTGCGTCCGCGTCTACCAAAAGATGCATGCGCATGCTTAAAACGCGCTTTGGCACAAATCCATGTGCGGATGTTAAAAAGAGCAGCATCGGCATGCTTTTCACGTCGTTTGGTAGAAATCCACGCGCGCGTTCTGCCAAAAGCACCATTTGCATGCATATCGTGTGGTTTTGCAGAAAACTGCGTCCGCGTCTACCAATAGATGCATGCGCATGCTTAAAACGCGTTTTGGCACAAATCCATGTGCGGGTGCTAAAAAGAGCAGCATCGGCATGCTTTTCACGTCGTTTGGTAGAAATCCACACGCGCGTTCTGCCAAAAGCACCATTTGCATGCCTATCGTGTGGTTTTGCAGAAAACTCCGACCGCGTCTACCAAAAGATGCATGCGCATGCTTAAAACGCGTTTTGGCACAAATCCATGTGCGGGTGCTAAAAAGAGCAGCATCGGCATGCTTTTCACGTCGTTTGGTAGAAATCCACACGCGCGTTCTGCCAAAAGCACCATTTGCATGCCTATCGTGTGGTTTTGCAGAAAACTGCGTCCGCGTCTACCAAAAGATGCATGCGCATGCTTAAAACGCGCTTTGGCACAAATCCATGTGCGGATGTTAAAAAGAGCAGCATCGGCATGCTTTTCACGTCGTTTGGTAGAAATCCACGCGCGCGTTCTGCCAAAAGCACCATTTGCATGCATATCGTGTGGTTTTGCAGAAAACTGCGTCCGCGTCTACCAAAAGATGCATGCGCATGCTTAAAACGCGTTTTGGCACAAATCCATGTGCGGGTGCTAAAAAGAGCAGCATCGGCATGCTTTTCACGTCGTTTGGTAGAAATCCACACGCGCGTTCTGCCAAAAGCACCATTTGCATGCCTATCGTGTGGTTTTGCAGAAAACTGCGTCCGCGTCTACCAAAAGATGCATGCGCATGCTTAAAACGCGCTTTGGCACAAATCCATGTGCGGATGTTAAAAAGAGCAGCCTCGGCATGCTTTTCACGTCGTTTGGTAGAAATCCACACGCGCGTTCTGCCAAAAGCACCATTTGCATGCATATCGTGTGGTTTTGCAGAAAACTGCGTCCGCGTCTACCAAAAGATGCATGTGCATGCTAAAAACGCGTTTTGGCACAAATCCATGTGCGGATGTTAAAAAGAGCAGCATCGGCATGCTTTTCACGTCGTTTGGTAGAAATCCACACGCGCGTTCTGCGAAAAGCACCATTTGCATGCATATCGTGTGGTTTTGCAGAAAACTGCGGTCCGCGTCTACCAAAAGATGCATGCGCATGCTAAAAACGCGTTTTGGCACAAATCCATGTGCGGGTGCTAAAAAGAGCAGCATCGGCATGCTTTTCACGTCGTTTGGTAGAAATCCACACGCGCGTTCTGCCAAAAGCACCATTTGCATGCCTATCGTGTGGTTTTGCAGAAAACTGCGTCCGCGTCTACCAAAAGATGCATGCGCATGCTTAAAACGCGCTTTGGCACAAATCCATGAGCGGATGTTAAAAAGAGCAGCATCGGCATGCTTTTCACGTCGTTTGGTAGAAATCCACGCGCGCGTTCTGCCAAAAGCACCATTTGCATGCATATCGTGTGGTTATGCAGAAAACTGCGTCCGCGTCTACCAAAAGATGCATGCGCATGCTTAAAACGCGTTTTGGCACAAATCCATGTGCGGGTGCTAAAAAGAGCAGCATCGGCATGCTTTTCACGTCGTTTGGTAGAAATCCACACGCGCGTTTCTGCCAAAAGCACCATTTGCATGCCTATCGTGTGGTTTTGCAGAAAAACTGCGTCCGCGTCTACCAAAAGATGCATGCGCATGCTTAAAACGCGCTTTTGGCACAAATCCATGTGCGGATGTTAAAAAGAGCAGCATCGGCATGCTTTTCACGTCGTTTGGTAGAAATCCACACGCGCGTTCTGCCAAAAGCACCATTTGCATGCATATCGTGTGGTTTTTGCAGAAAACTGCGTCCGCGTCTACCAAAAGATGCATGCGCATGCTAAAAACGCGTTTTGGCACAAATCCATGTGCGGATGTTAAAAAGAGCAGCATCGGCATGCTTTTCACGTCGTTTTGGTAGAAATCCACGCGCGCGTTCTGCCAAAAGCACCATTTGCATGCATATCGTGTGGTTTTGCAAAAACTGCGTCCGCGTCTACCAAAAGATGCATGCGCATGCTTTAAAACGCGTTTTTGGCACAAATCCATGTGCGGGTGCTAAAAAAGAGCAGCATCGGCATGCTTTTCACGTCGTTTGGTAGAAATCCACACGCGCGTTCTGCCAAAAGCACCATTTGCATGCCTATCGTGTGGTTTTGCAGAAAACTGCGTCCGCGTCTACCAAAAGATGCATGCGCATGCTTAAAACGCGTTTTGGCACAAATCCATGTGCGGGTGCTAAAAAGAGCAGCATCGGCATGCTTTTCACGTCGTTTGGTAGAAATCCACACGCGCGTTCTGCCAAAAGCACCATTTGCATGCCTATCGTGTGGTTTTGCAGAAAACTGCGTCCGCGTCTACCAAAAGATGCATGCGCATGCTAAAAAACGCGTTTTGGCACAAATCCATGTGCGGGTGCTAAAAAGAGCAGCATCGGCATGCTTTTCACGTCGTTTCGCGTTCTGCCAAAAGCACCATTTGCATGCATATCGTGTGGTTTTGCAGAAAACTGCGTCCGCGTCTACCAAAAGATGCATGCGCATGCTTAAAACGCGTTTTGGCACAAATCCATGTGCGGGTGCTAAAAAGAGCAGCATCGGCATGCTTTTCACGTCGTTTGGTAGAAATCCACACGCGCGTTCTGCCAAAAGCACCATTTGCATGCCTATCGTGTGGTTTTGCAGAAAACTGCGTCCGCGTCTACCAAAAGATGCATGCGCATGCTTAAAACGCGTTTTGGCACAAATCCATGTGCGGGTGCTAAAAAGAGCAGCATCGGCATGCTTTTCACGTCGTTTGGTAGAAATCCACACGCGCGTTCTGCCAAAAGCACCATTTTGATGCATATCGTGTGGTTTTGCAGAAAACTGCGTCCGCGTCTACCAAAAGATGCATGCGCATGCTAAAAACGCGTTTTGGCACAAATTCATGTGCGGGTGCTAAAAAGAGCAGCATCGGCATGCTTTTCACGTCGTTTGGTAGAAATCCACGCGCGCGTTCTGCCAAAAGCACCATTTGCATGCCTATCGTGTGGTTTTGCAGAAAACTGCGTCCGCGTCTACCAAAAGATGCATGCGCATGCTTAAAACGCGTTTTGGCACAAATCCATGTGCGGATGTTAAAAAGAGCAGCATCGGCATGCTTTTCACGTCGTTTGGTAGAAATCCACGCGCGCGTTCTGCCAAAAGCACCATTTGCATGCATATCGTGTGGTTTTGCAGAAAACTGCGTCCGCGTCTACCAAAAGATGCATGCGCATGCTTAAAACGCGTTTTGGCACAAATCCATGTGCGGGTGCTAAAAAGAGCAGCATCGGCATGCTTTTCACGTCGTTTGGTAGAAATCCACACGCGCGTTCTGCAAAAAGCACCATTTGCATGCCTATCGTGTGGTTTTGCAGAAAACTGCGTCCGCGTCTACCAAAAGATGCATGCGCATGCTTAAAACGCGCTTTGGCACAAATCCATGTGCGGATGTTAAAAAGAGCAGCATCGGCATGCTTTTCACGTCGTTTGGTAGAAATCCACGCGCGCGTTCTGCCAAAAGCACCATTTGCATGCATATCGTGTGGTTTTGCAGAAAACTGCGTCCGCGTCTACCAAAAGATGCATGCGCATGCTAAAAACGCGTTTTGGCACAAATCCATGTGCGGGTGCTAAAAAGAGCAGCATCGGCATGCTTTTCACGTCGTTTGGTAGAAATCCACGCGCGCGTTCTGCCAAAAGCACCATTTGCATGCATATCGTGTGGTTTTGCAGAAAACTGCGTCCGCGTCTACCAAAAGATGCATGCGCATGCTTAAAACGCGTTTTGGCACAAATCCATGTGCGGGTGCTAAAAAGAGCAGCATCGGCATGCTTTTCACGTCGTTTGGTAGAAATCCACACGCGCGTTCTGCCAAAAGCACCATTTGCATGCCTATCGTGTGGTTTTGCAGAAAACTGCGTCCGCGTCTACCAAAAGATGCATGCGCATGCTTAAAACGCGCTTTGGCACAAATCCATGTGCGGATGTTAAAAAGAGCAGCATCGGCATGCTTTTCACGTCGTTTGGTAGAAATCCACACGCGCGTTCTGCCAAAAGCACCATTTTGATGCATATCGTGTGGTTTTGCAGAAAACTGCGTCCGCGTCTACCAAAAGATGCATGCGCATGCTAAAAACGCGTTTTGGCACAAATCCATGTGCGGGTGCTAAAAAGAGCAGCATCGGCATGCTTTTCACGTCGTTTGGTGGAAATCCACACGCGCGTTCTGCCAAAAGCACCATTTGCATGCCTATCGTGTGGTTTTGCAGAAAACTGCGTCCGCGTCTACCAAAAGATGCATGCGCATGCTTAAAACGCGCTTTGGCACAAATCCATGTGCGGATGTTAAAAAGAGCAGCATCGGCATGCTTTTCACGTCGTTTGGTAGAAATCCACACGCGCGTTCTGCCAAAAGCACCATTTTGATGCATATCGTGTGGTTTTGCAGAAAACTGCGTCCGCGTCTACCAAAAGATGCATGTGCATGCTAAAAACGCGTTTTGGCACAAATCCATGTGCGGGTGCTAAAAAGAGCAGCATCGGCATGCTTTTCACGTCGTTTGGTAGAAATCCACACGCGCGTTCTGCCAAAAGCACCATTTGCATGCCTATCGTGTGGTTTTGCAGAAAACTGCGTCCGCGTCTACCAAAAGATGCATGCGCATGCTTAAAACGCGCTTTGGCACAAATCCATGTGCGGATGTTAAAAAGAGCAGCATCGGCATGCTTTTCACGTCGTTTGGTAGAAATCCACACGCGCGTTCTGCCAAAAGCACCATTTGCATGCATATCGTGTGGTTTTGCAGAAAACTGCGTCCGCGTCTACCAAAAGATGCATGCGCATGCTAAAAACGCGTTTTGGCACAAATCCATGTGCGGATGTTAAAAAGAGCAGCATCGGCATGCTTTTCACGTCGTTTGGTAGAAATCCACGCGCGCGTTCTGCCAAAAGCACCATTTGCATGCATATCGTGTGGTTTTGCAGAAAACTGCGTCCGCGTCTACCAAAAGATGCATGCGCATGCTTAAAACGCGTTTTGGCACAAATCCATGTGCGGGTGCTAAAAAGAGCAGCATCGGCATGCTTTTCACGTCGTTTGGTAGAAATCCACACGCGCGTTCTGCCAAAAGCACCATTTGCATGCCTATCGTGTGGTTTTGCAGAAAACTGCGTCCGCGTCTACCAAAAGATGCATGCGCATGCTTAAAACGCGTTTTGGCACAAATCCATGTGCGGGTGCTAAAAAGAGCAGCATCGGCATGCTTTTCACGTCGTTTGGTAGAAATCCACACGCGCGTTCTGCCAAAAGCACCATTTGCATGCCTATCGTGTGGTTTTGCAGAAAACTGCGTCCGCGTCTACCAAAAGATGCATGCGCATGCTAAAAACGCGTTTTGGCACAAATCCATGTGCGGGTGCTAAAAAGAGCAGCATCGGCATGCTTTTCACGTCGTTTGGTAGAAATCCACACGCGCGTTCTGCCAAAAGCACCATTTGCATGCCTATCGTGTGGTTTTGCAGAAAACTGCGTCCGCGTCTACCAAAAGATGCATGCGCATGCTTAAAACGCGCTTTGGCACAAATCCATGTGCGGATGTTAAAAAGAGCAGCATCGGCATGCTTTTCACGTCGTTTGGTAGAAATCCACGCGCGCGTTCTGCCAAAAGCACCATTTGCATGCATATCGTGTGGTTTTGCAGAAAACTGCGTCCGCGTCTACCAAAAGATGCATGCGCATGCTTAAAACGCGTTTTGGCACAAATCCATGTGCGGGTGCTAAAAAGAGCAGCATCGGCATGCTTTTCACGTCGTTTGGTAGAAATCCACACGCGCGTTCTGCCAAAAGCACCATTTGCATGCCTATCGTGTGGTTTTGCAGAAAACTGCGTCCGCGTCTACCAAAAGATGCATGCGCATGCTTAAAACGCGCTTTGGCACAAATCCATGTGCGGATGTTAAAAAGAGCAGCATCGGCATGCTTTTCACGTCGTTTGGTAGAAATCCACGCGCCCGTTCTGCCAAAAGCACCATTTGCATGCATATCGTGTGGTTTTGCAGAAAACTGCGTCCGCGTCTACCAAAAGATGCATGCGCATGCTTAAAACGCGTTTTGGCACAAATCCATGTGCGGGTGCTAAAAAGAGCAGCATCGGCATGCTTTTCACGTCGTTTGGTAGAAATCCACACGCGCGTTCTGCCAAAAGCACCATTTGCATGCATATCGTGTGGTTTTGCAGAAAACTGCGTCCGCGTCTACCAAAAGATGCATGCGCATGCTTAAAACGCGCTTTGGCACAAATCCATGTGCGGATGTTAAAAAGAGCAGCGTCGGCATGCCTTTCACGTCGTTTGGTAGAAATCCACACGCGCGTTCTGCCAAAAGCACCATTTGCATGCATATCGTGTGGTTTTGCAGAAAACTGCGTCCGCGTCTACCAAAATATGCATGCGCATGCTTAAAACGCGTTTTGGCACAAATCCATGTGCGGGTGCTAAAAAGAGCAGCATCGGCATGCTTTTCACGTCGTTTGGTAGAAATCCACACGCGCGTTCTGCCAAAAGCACCATTTGCATGCCTATCGTGTGGTTTTGCAGAAAACTGCGTCCGCGTCTACCAAAAGATGCATGCGCATGCTTAAAACGCGCTTTGGCACAAATCCATGTGCGAATGTTAAAAAGAGCAGCATCGGCATGCTTTTCACGTCGTTTGGTAGAAATCCACACGCGCGTTCTGCCAAAAGCACCATTTGATGCATATCGTGTGGTTTTGCAGAAAACTGCGTCCGCGTCTACCAAAAGATGCATGCGCATGCTAAAACGCGTTTTGGCACAAATCCATGTGCGGGTGCTAAAAAGAGCAGCATCGGCATGCTTTTCACGTCGTTTGGTAGAAATCCACACGCGCGTTCTGCCAAAAGCACCTTTTGCATGCCTATCGTGTGTTTTGCAGAAAACTGCGTCCGCGTCTACCAAAAGATGCATGCGCATGCTTAAAACGCGCTTTTGGCACAAATCCATGTGCGGGATGTTAAAAAGAGCAGCATCGGCATGCTTTTCACGTCGTTTGTAGAAATGCACACGCGCGTTCTGCCAAAAGCACCATTTTGATGCATATCGTGTGGTTTTGCAGAAAACTGCGTCCGCGTCTACCAAAAGATGCATGTGCATGCTAAAAACGCGTTTTGGCACAAATCCATGTGCGGGTGCTAAAAAGAGCAGCATCGGCATGCTTTTCACGTCGTTTGGTAGAAATCCACACGCGCGTTCTGCCAAAAGCACCATTTGCATGCCTATCGTGTGGTTTTGCAGAAAACTGCGTCCGCGTCTACCAAAAGATGCATGCGCATGCTTAAAACGCGCTTTGGCACAAATCCATGTGCGGATGTTAAAAAGAGCAGCATCGGCATGCATTTCACGTCGTTTGGTAGAAATCCACACGCGCGTTCTGCCAAAAGCACCATTTGCATGCATATCGTGTGGTTTTGCAGAAAACTGCGTCCGCGTCTACCAAAAGATGCATGCGCATGCTAAAAACGCGTTTTGGCACAAATCCATGTGCGGATGTTAAAAAGAGCAGCATCGGCATGCTTTTCACGTCGTTTGGTAGAAATCCACGCGCGCGTTCTGCCAAAAGCACCATTTGCATGCATATCGTGTGGTTTTGCAGAAAACTACGTCCGCGTCTACCAAAAGATGCATGCGCATGCTTAAAACGCGTTTTGGCACAAATCCATGTGCGGGTGCTAAAAAGAGCAGCATCGGCATGCTTTTCACGTCGTTTGGTAGAAATCCACACGCGCGTTCTGCCAAAAGCACCATTTGCATGCCTATCGTGTGGTTTTGCAGAAAACTGCGTCCGCGTCTACCAAAAGATGCATGCGCATGCTTAAAACGCGTTTTGGCACAAATCCATGTGCGGGTGCTAAAAAGAGCAGCATCGGCATGCTTTTCACGTCGTTTGGTAGAAATCCACACGCGCGTTCTGCCAAAAGCACCATTTTGATGCATATCGTGTGGTTTTGCAGAAAACTGCGTCCGCGTCTACCAAAAGATGCATGCGCATGCTAAAAACGCGTTTTGGCACAAATTCATGTGCGGGTGCTAAAAAGAGCAGCATCGGCATGCTTTTCACGTCGTTTGGTAGAAATCCACGCGCGCGTTCTGCCAAAAGCACCATTTGCATGCCTATCGTGTGGTTTTGCAGAAAACTGCGTCCGCGTCTACCAAAAGATGCATGCGCATGCTTAAAACGCGTTTTGGCACAAATCCATGTGCGGATGTTAAAAAGAGCAGCATCGGCATGCTTTTCACGTCGTTTGGTAGAAATCCACGCGCGCGTTCTGCCAAAAGCACCATTTGCATGCATATCGTGTGGTTTTGCAGAAAACTGCGTCCGCGTCTACCAAAAGATGCATGCGCATGCTTAAAACGCGTTTTGGCACAAATCCATGTGCGGGTGCTAAAAAGAGCAGCATCGGCATGCTTTTCACGTCGTTTGGTAGAAATCCACACGCGCGTTCTGCAAAAAGCACCATTTGCATGCCTATCGTGTGGTTTTGCAGAAAACTGCGTCCGCGTCTACCAAAAGATGCATGCGCATGCTTAAAACGCGCTTTGGCACAAATCCATGTGCGGATGTTAAAAAGAGCAGCATCGGCATGCTTTTCACGTCGTTTGGTAGAAATCCACGCGCGCGTTCTGCCAAAAGCACCATTTGCATGCATATCGTGTGGTTTTGCAGAAAACTGCGTCCGCGTCTACCAAAAGATGCATGCGCATGCTAAAAACGCGTTTTGGCACAAATCCATGTGCGGGTGCTAAAAAGAGCAGCATCGGCATGCTTTTCACGTCGTTTGGTAGAAATCCACACGCGCGTTCTGCCAAAAGCACCATTTGCATGCCTATCGTGTGGTTTTGCAGAAAACTGCGTCCGCGTCTACCAAAAGATGCATGCGCATGCTTAAAACGCGCTTTGGCACAAATCCATGTGCGGATGTTAAAAAGAGCAGCATCGGCATGCTTTTCACGTCGTTTGGTAGAAATCCACACGCGCGTTCTGCCAAAAGCACCATTTTGATGCATATCGTGTGGTTTTGCAGAAAACTGCGTCCGCGTCTACCAAAAGATGCATGTGCATGCTAAAAACGCGTTTTGGCACAAATCCATGTGCGGGTGCTAAAAAGAGCAGCATCGGCATGCTTTTCACGTCGTTTGGTAGAAATCCACACGCGCGTTCTGCCAAAAGCACCATTTGCATGCCTATCGTGTGGTTTTGCAGAAAACTGCGTCCGCGTCTACCAAAAGATGCATGCGCATGCTTAAAACGCGCTTTGGCACAAATCCATGTGCGGATGTTAAAAAGAGCAGCATCGGCATGCTTTTCACGTCGTTTGGTAGAAATCCACACGCGCGTTCTGCCAAAAGCACCATTTGCATGCGTATCGTGTGGTTTTGCAGAAAACTGCGTCCGCGTCTACCAAAAGATGCATGCGCATGCTAAAAACGCGTTTTGGCACAAATCCATGTGCGGGTGCTAAAAAGAGCAGCATCGGCATGCTTTTCACGTCGTTTGGTAGAAATCCACACGCGCGTTCTGCCAAAAGCACCATTTGCATGCATATCGTGTGGTTTTGCAGAAAACTGCGTCCGCGTCTACCAAAAGATGCATGCGCATGCTTAAAACGCGCTTTGGCACAAATCCATGTGCGGATGTTAAAAAGAGCAGCGTCGGCATGCTTTTCACGTCGTTTGGTAGAAATCCACGCGCGCGTTCTGCCAAAAGCACCATTTGCATGCATATCGTGTGGTTTTGCAGAAAACTGCGTCCGCGTCTACCAAAAGATGCATGCGCATGCTTAAAACGCGTTTTGGCACAAATCCATGTGCGGGTGCTAAAAAGAGCAGCATCGGCATGCTTTTCACGTCGTTTGGTAGAAATCCACACGCGCGTTCTGCCAAAAGCACCATTTGCATGCCTATCGTGTGGTTTTGCAGAAAACTGCGTCCGCGTCCACCAAAAGATGCATGCGCATGCTTAAAACGCGCTTTGGCACAAATCCATGTGCGGATGTTAAAAAGAGCAGCATCGGCATGCTTTTCACGTCGTTTGGTAGAAATCCACACGCGCGTTCTGCCAAAAGCACCATTTTGATGCATATCGTGTGGTTTTGCAGAAAACTGCGTCCGCGTCTACCAAAAGATGCATGCGCATGCTAAAAACGCGTTTTGGCACAAATCCATGTGCGGGTGCTAAAAAGAGCAGCATCGGCATGCTTTTCACGTCGTTTGGTGGAAATCCACACGCGCGTTCTGCCAAAAGCACCATTTGCATGCCTATCGTGTGGTTTTGCAGAAAACTGCGTCCGCGTCTACCAAAAGATGCATGCGCATGCTTAAAACGCGCTTTGGCACAAATCCATGTGCGGATGTTAAAAAGAGCAGCATCGGCATGCTTTTCACGTCGTTTGGTAGAAATCCACACGCGCGTTCTGCCAAAAGCACCATTTTGATGCATATCGTGTGGTTTTGCAGAAAACTGCGTCCGCGTCTACCAAAAGATGCATGTGCATGCTAAAAACGCGTTTTGGCACAAATCCATGTGCGGGTGCAAAAAAAAGCAGCATCGGCATGCTTTTCACGTCGTTTGGTAGAAATCCACACGCGCGTTCTGCCAAAAGCACCATTTGCATGCCTATCGTGTGGTTTTGCAGAAAACTGCGTCCGCGTCTACCAAAAGATGCATGCGCATGCTTAAAACGCGCTTTGGCACAAATCCATGTGCGGATGTTAAAAAGAGCAGCATCGGCATGCTTTTCACGTCGTTTGGTAGAAATCCACACGCGCGTTCTGCCAAAAGCACCATTTGCATGCATATCGTGTGGTTTTGCAGAAAACTGCGTCCGCGTCTACCAAAAGATGCATGCGCATGCTAAAAACGCGTTTTGGCACAAATCCATGTGCGGATGTTAAAAAGAGCAGCATCGGCATGCTTTTCACGTCGTTTGGTAGAAATCCACGCGCGCGTTCTGCCAAAAGCACCATTTGCATGCATATCGTGTGGTTTTGCAGAAAACTGCGTCCGCGTCTACCAAAAGATGCATGCGCATGCTTAAAACGCGTTTTGGCACAAATCCATGTGCGGGTGCTAAAAAGAGCAGCATCGGCATGCTTTTCACGTCGTTTGGTAGAAATCCACACGCGCGTTCTGCCAAAAGCACCATTTGCATGCCTATCGTGTGGTTTTGCAGAAAACTGCGTCCGCGTCTACCAAAAGATGCATGCGCATGCTTAAAACGCGTTTTGGCACAAATCCATGTGCGGGTGCTAAAAAGAGCAGCATCGGCATGCTTTTCACGTCGTTTGGTAGAAATCCACACGCGCGTTCTGCCAAAAGCACCATTTGCATGCCTATCGTGTGGTTTTGCAGAAAACTGCGTCCGCGTCTACCAAAAGATGCATGCGCATGCTAAAAACGCGTTTTGGCACAAATCCATGTGCGGGTGCTAAAAAGAGCAGCATCGGCATGCTTTTCACGTCGTTTGGTAGAAATCCACACGCGCGTTCTGCCAAAAGCACCATTTGCATGCCTATCGTGTGGTTTTGCAGAAAACTGCGTCCGCGTCTACCAAAAGATGCATGCGCATGCTTAAAACGCGCTTTGGCACAAATCCATGTGCGGATGTTAAAAAGAGCAGCATCGGCATGCTTTTCACGTCGTTTGGTAGAAATCCACGCGCGCGTTCTGCCAAAAGCACCATTTGCATGCATATCGTGTGGTTTTGCAGAAAACTGCGTCCGCGTCTACCAAAAGATGCATGCGCATGCTTAAAACGCGTTTTGGCACAAATCCATGTGCGGGTGCTAAAAAGAGCAGCATCGGCATGCTTTTCACGTCGTTTGGTAGAAATCCACACGCGCGTTCTGCCAAAAGCACCATTTGCATGCCTATCGTGTGGTTTTGCAGAAAACTGCGTCCGCGTCTACCAAAAGATGCATGCGCATGCTTAAAACGCGCTTTGGCACAAATCCATGTGCGGATGTTAAAAAGAGCAGCATCGGCATGCTTTTCACGTCGTTTGGTAGAAATCCACGCGCGCGTTCTGCCAAAAGCACCATTTGCATGCATATCGTGTGGTTTTGCAGAAAACTGCGTCCGCGTCTACCAAAAGATGCATGCGCATGCTTAAAACGCGTTTTGGCACAAATCCATGTGCGGGTGCTAAAAAGAGCAGCATCGGCATGCTTTTCACGTCGTTTGGTAGAAATCCACACGCGCGTTCTGCCAAAAGCACCATTTGCATGCATATCGTGTGGTTTTGCAGAAAACTGCGTCCGCGTCTACCAAAAGATGCATGCGCATGCTTAAAACGCGCTTTGGCACAAATCCATGTGCGGATGTTAAAAAGAGCAGCGTCGGCATGCTTTTCACGTCGTTTGGTAGAAATCCACGCGCGCGTTCTGCCAAAAGCACCATTTGCATGCATATCGTGTGGTTTTGCAGAAAACTGCGTCCGCGTCTACCAAAAGATGCATGCGCATGCTTAAAACGCGTTTTGGCACAAATCCATGTGCGGGTGCTAAAAAGAGCAGCATCGGCATGCTTTTCACGTCGTTTGGTAGAAATCCACACGCGCGTTCTGCCAAAAGCACCATTTTGATGCATATCGTGTGGTTTTGCAGAAAACTGCGTCCGCGTCTACCAAAAGATGCATGCGCATGCTAAAAACGCGTTTTGGCACAAATCCATGTGCGGGTGCTAAAAAGAGCAGCATCGGCATGCTTTTCACGTCGTTTGGTGGAAATCCACACGCGCGTTCTGCCAAAAGCACCATTTGCATGCCTATCGTGTGGTTTTGCAGAAAACTGCGTCCGCGTCTACCAAAAGATGCATGCGCATGCTTAAAACGCGCTTTGGCACAAATCCATGTGCGGATGTTAAAAAGAGCAGCATCGGCATGCTTTTCACGTCGTTTGGTAGAAATCCACACGCGCGTTCTGCCAAAAGCACCATTTTGATGCATATCGTGTGGTTTTGCAGAAAACTGCGTCCGCGTCTACCAAAAGATGCATGTGCATGCTAAAAACGCGTTTTGGCACAAATCCATGTGCGGGTGCTAAAAAGAGCAGCATCGGCATGCTTTTCACGTCGTTTGGTAGAAATCCACACGCGCGTTCTGCCAAAAGCACCATTTGCATGCCTATCGTGTGGTTTTGCAGAAAACTGCGTCCGCGTCTACCAAAAGATGCATGCGCATGCTTAAAACGCGCTTTGGCACAAATCCATGTGCGGATGTTAAAAAGAGCAGCATCGGCATGCTTTTCACGTCGTTTGGTAGAAATCCACACGCGCGTTCTGCCAAAAGCACCATTTGCATGCATATCGTGTGGTTTTGCAGAAAACTGCGTCCGCGTCTACCAAAAGATGCATGCGCATGCTAAAAACGCGTTTTGGCACAAATCCATGTGCGGATGTTAAAAAGAGCAGCATCGGCATGCTTTTCACGTCGTTTGGTAGAAATCCACGCGCGCGTTCTGCCAAAAGCACCATTTGCATGCATATCGTGTGGTTTTGCAGAAAACTGCGTCCGCGTCTACCAAAAGATGCATGCGCATGCTTAAAACGCGTTTTGGCACAAATCCATGTGCGGGTGCTAAAAAGAGCAGCATCGGCATGCTTTTCACGTCGTTTGGTAGAAATCCACACGCGCGTTCTGCCAAAAGCACCATTTGCATGCCTATCGTGTGGTTTTGCAGAAAACTGCGTCCGCGTCTACCAAAAGATGCATGCGCATGCTTAAAACGCGTTTTGGCACAAATCCATGTGCGGGTGCTAAAAAGAGCAGCATCGGCATGCTTTTCACGTCGTTTGGTAGAAATCCACACGCGCGTTCTGCCAAAAGCACCATTTGCATGCCTATCGTGTGGTTTTGCAGAAAACTGCGTCCGCGTCTACCAAAAGATGCATGCGCATGCTAAAAACGCGTTTTGGCACAAATCCATGTGCGGGTGCTAAAAAGAGCAGCATCGGCATGCTTTTCACGTCGTTTGGTAGAAATCCACACGCGCGTTCTGCCAAAAGCACCATTTGCATGCCTATCGTGTGGTTTTGCAGAAAACTGCGTCCGCGTCTACCAAAAGATGCATGCGCATGCTTAAACGCGCTTTGGCACAAATCCATGTGCGGATGTTAAAAAGAGCAGCATCGGCATGCTTTTCACGTCGTTTGGTAGAAATCCACACGCGCGTTCTGCCAAAAGCACCATTTTGATGCATATCGTGTGGTTTTGCAGAAAACTGCGTCCGCGTCTACCAAAAGATGCATGTGCATGCTAAAAACGCGTTTTGGCACAAATCCATGTGCGGGTGCTAAAAAGAGCAGCCTCGGCATGCTTTTCACGTCGTTTGGTAGAAATCCACGCGCGCGTTCTGCCAAAAGCACCATTTGCATGCCTATCGTGTGGTTTTGCAGAAAACTGCGTCCGCGTCTACCAAAAGATGCATGCGCATGCTTAAAACGCGTTTTGGCACAAATCCATGTGCGGATGTTAAAAAGAGCAGCATCGGCATGCTTTTCACGTCGTTTGGTAGAAATCCACGCGCGCGTTCTGCCAAAAGCACCATTTGCATGCATATCGTGTGGTTTTGCAGAAAACTGCGTCCGCGTCTACCAAAAGATGCATGCGCATGCTTAAAACGCGTTTTGGCACAAATCCATGTGCGGGTGCTAAAAAGAGCAGCATCGGCATGCTTTTCACGTCGTTTGGTAGAAATCCACACGCGCGTTCTGCCAAAAGCACCATTTGCATGCCTATCGTGTGGTTTTGCAGAAAACTGCGTCCGCGTCTACCAAAAGATGCATGCGCATGCTTAAAACGCGCTTTGGCACAAATCCATGTGCGGATGTTAAAAAGAGCAGCATCGGCATGCTTTTCACGTCGTTTGGTAGAAATCCACGCGCGCGTTCTGCCAAAAGCACCATTTGCATGCATATCGTGTGGTTTTGCAGAAAACTGCGTCCGCGTCTACCAAAAGATGCATGCGCATGCTTAAAACGCGTTTTGGCACAAATCCATGTGCGGGTGCTAAAAAGAGCAGCATCGGCATGCTTTTCACGTCGTTTGGTAGAAATCCACACGCGCGTTCTGCCAAAAGCACCATTTGCATGCATATCGTGTGGTTTTGCAGAAAACTGCGTCCGCGTCTACCAAAAGATGCATGCGCATGCTTAAAACGCGCTTTGGCACAAATCCATGTGCGGATGTTAAAAAGAGCAGCGTCGGCATGCTTTTCACGTCGTTTGGTAGAAATCCACGCGCGCGTTCTGCCAAAAGCACCATTTGCATGCATATCGTGTGGTTTTGCAGAAAACTGCGTCCGCGTCTACCAAAAGATGCATGCGCATGCTTAAAACGCGTTTTGGCACAAATCCATGTGCGGGTGCTAAAAAGAGCAGCATCGGCATGCTTTTCACGTCGTTTGGTAGAAATCCACACGCGCGTTCTGCCAAAAGCACCATTTTGATGCATATCGTGTGGTTTTGCAGAAAACTGCGTCCGCGTCTACCAAAAGATGCATGCGCATGCTAAAAACGCGTTTTGGCACAAATCCATGTGCGGGTGCTAAAAAGAGCAGCATCGGCATGCTTTTCACGTCGTTTGGTGGAAATCCACACGCGCGTTCTGCCAAAAGCACCATTTGCATGCCTATCGTGTGGTTTTGCAGAAAACTGCGTCCGCGTCTACCAAAAGATGCATGCGCATGCTTAAAACGCGCTTTGGCACAAATCCATGTGCGGATGTTAAAAAGAGCAGCATCGGCATGCTTTTCACGTCGTTTGGTAGAAATCCACACGCGCGTTCTGCCAAAAGCACCATTTTGATGCATATCGTGTGGTTTTGCAGAAAACTGCGTCCGCGTCTACCAAAAGATGCATGTGCATGCTAAAAACGCGTTTTGGCACAAATCCATGTGCGGGTGCTAAAAAGAGCAGCATCGGCATGCTTTTCACGTCGTTTGGTAGAAATCCACACGCGCGTTCTGCCAAAAGCACCATTTGCATGCCTATCGTGTGGTTTTGCAGAAAACTGCGTCCGCGTCTACCAAAAGATGCATGCGCATGCTTAAAACGCGTTTTGGCACAAATCCATGTGCGGATGTTAAAAAGAGCAGCATCGGCATGCTTTTCACGTCGTTTGGTAGAAATCCACGCGCGCGTTCTGCCAAAAGCACCATTTGCATGCATATCGTGTGGTTTTGCAGAAAACTGCGTCCGCGTCTACCAAAAGATGCATGCGCATGCTTAAAACGCGTTTTGGCACAAATCCATGTGCGGGTGCTAAAAAGAGCAGCATCGGCATGCTTTTCACGTCGTTTGGTAGAAATCCACACGCGCGTTCTGCCAAAAGCACCATTTGCATGCCTATCGTGTGGTTTTGCAGAAAACTGCGTCCGCGTCTACCAAAAGATGCATGCGCATGCTTAAAACGCGCTTTGGCACAAATCCATGTGCGGATGTTAAAAAGAGCAGCATCGGCATGCTTTTCACGTCGTTTGGTAGAAATCCACACGCGCGTTCTGCCAAAAGCACCATTTGCATGCCTATCGTGTGGTTTTGCAGAAAACTGCGTCCGCGTCTACCAAAAGATGCATGCGCATGCTTAAAACGCGTTTTGGCACAAATCCATGTGCGGGTGCTAAAAAGAGCAGCATCGGCATGCTTTTCACGTCGTTTGGTAGAAATCCACACGCGCGTTCTGCCAAAAGCACCATTTGCATGCCTATCGTGTGGTTTTGCAGAAAACTGCGTCCGCGTCTACCAAAAGATGCATGCGCATGCTAAAAACGCGTTTTGGCACAAATCCATGTGCGGGTGCTAAAAAGAGCAGCATCGGCATGCTTTTCACGTCGTTTGGTAGAAATCCACACGCGCGTTCTGCCAAAAGCACCATTTGCATGCCTATCGTGTGGTTTTGCAGAAAACTGCGTCCGCGTCTACCAAAAGATGCATGCGCATGCTTAAAACGCGCTTTGGCACAAATCCATGTGCGGATGTTAAAAAGAGCAGCATCGGCATGCTTTTCACGTCGTTTGGTAGAAATCCACACGCGCGTTCTGCCAAAAGCACCATTTTGATGCATATCGTGTGGTTTTGCAGAAAACTGCGTCCGCGTCTACCAAAAGATGCATGTGCATGCTAAAAACGCGTTTTGGCACAAATCCATGTGCGGGTGCTAAAAAGAGCAGCCTCGGCATGCTTTTCACGTCGTTTGGTAGAAATCCACGCGCGCGTTCTGCCAAAAGCACCATTTGCATGCCTATCGTGTGGTTTTGCAGAAAACTGCGTCCGCGTCTACCAAAAGATGCATGCGCATGCTTAAAACGCGTTTTGGCACAAATCCATGTGCGGATGTTAAAAAGAGCAGCATCGGCATGCTTTTCACGTCGTTTGGTAGAAATCCACGCGCGCGTTCTGCCAAAAGCACCATTTGCATGCATATCGTGTGGTTTTGCAGAAAACTGCGTCCGCGTCTACCAAAAGATGCATGCGCATGCTTAAAACGCGTTTTGGCACAAATCCATGTGCGGGTGCTAAAAAGAGCAGCATCGGCATGCTTTTCACGTCGTTTGGTAGAAATCCACACGCGCGTTCTGCCAAAAGCACCATTTGCATGCCTATCGTGTGGTTTTGCAGAAAACTGCGTCCGCGTCTACCAAAAGATGCATGCGCATGCTTAAAACGCGCTTTGGCACAAATCCATGTGCGGATGTTAAAAAGAGCAGCATCGGCATGCTTTTCACGTCGTTTGGTAGAAATCCACGCGCGCGTTCTGCCAAAAGCACCATTTGCATGCATATCGTGTGGTTTTGCAGAAAACTGCGTCCGCGTCTACCAAAAGATGCATGCGCATGCTTAAAACGCGTTTTGGCACAAATCCATGTGCGGGTGCTAAAAAGAGCAGCATCGGCATGCTTTTCACGTCGTTTGGTAGAAATCCACACGCGCGTTCTGCCAAAAGCACCATTTGCATGCATATCGTGTGGTTTTGCAGAAAACTGCGTCCGCGTCTACCAAAAGATGCATGCGCATGCTTAAAACGCGCTTTGGCACAAATCCATGTGCGGATGTTAAAAAGAGCAGCGTCGGCATGCCTTTCACGTCGTTTGGTAGAAATCCACGCGCGCGTTCTGCCAAAAGCACCATTTGCATGCATATCGTGTGGTTTTGCAGAAAACTGCGTCCGCGTCTACCAAAATATGCATGCGCATGCTTAAAACGCGTTTTGGCACAAATCCATGTGCGGGTGCTAAAAAGAGCAGCATCGGCATGCTTTTCACGTCGTTTGGTAGAAATCCACACGCGCGTTCTGCCAAAAGCACCATTTGCATGCCTATCGTGTGGTTTTGCAGAAAACTGCGTCCGCGTCTACCAAAAGATGCATGCGCATGCTTAAAACGCGCTTTGGCACAAATCCATGTGCGGATGTTAAAAAGAGCAGCATCGGCATGCTTTTCACGTCGTTTGGTAGAAATCCACACGCGCGTTCTGCCAAAAGCACCATTTTGATGCATATCGTGTGGTTTTGCAGAAAACTGCGTCCGCGTCTACCAAAAGATGCATGCGCATGCTAAAAACGCGTTTTGGCACAAATCCATGTGCGGGTGCTAAAAAGAGCAGCATCGGCATGCTTTTCACGTCGTTTGGTAGAAATCCACACGCGCGTTCTGCCAAAAGCACCATTTGCATGCCTATCGTGTGGTTTTGCAGAAAACTGCGTCCGCGTCTACCAAAAGATGCATGCGCATGCTTAAAACGCGCTTTGGCACAAATCCATGTGCGGATGTTAAAAAGAGCAGCATCGGCATGCTTTTCACGTCGTTTGGTAGAAATCCACACGCGCGTTCTGCCAAAAGCACCATTTTGATGCATATCGTGTGGTTTTGCAGAAAACTGCGTCCGCGTCTACCAAAAGATGCATGTGCATGCTAAAAACGCGTTTTGGCACAAATCCATGTGCGGGTGCTAAAAAGAGCAGCATCGGCATGCTTTTCACGTCGTTTGGTAGAAATCCACACGCGCGTTCTGCCAAAAGCACCATTTGCATGCCTATCGTGTGGTTTTGCAGAAAACTGCGTCCGCGTCTACCAAAAGATGCATGCGCATGCTTAAAACACGCGCTTTGGCACAAATCCATGTGCGGATGTTAAAAAGAGCAGCATCGGCATGCATTTCACGTCGTTTGGTAGAAATCCACACGCGCGTTCTGCCAAAGCACCATTTGCATGCATATCGTGTGGTTTTGCAGAAAACTGCGTCCGCGTCTACCAAAAGATGCATGCGCATGCTAAAAACGCGTTTTGGCACAAATCCATGTGCGGATGTTAAAAAGAGCAGCATCGGCATGCTTTTCACGTCGTTTGGTAGAAATCCACGCGCGCGTTCTGCCAAAAGCACCATTTGCATGCATATCGTGTGGTTTTGCAGAAAACTGCGTCCGCGTCTACCAAAAGATGCATGCGCATGCTTAAAACGCGTTTTGGCACAAATCCATGTGCGGGTGCTAAAAAGAGCAGCATCGGCATGCTTTTCACGTCGTTTGGTAGAAATCCACACGCGCGTTCTGCCAAAAGCACCATTTGCATGCCTATCGTGTGGTTTTGCAGAAAACTGCGTCCGCGTCTACCAAAAGATGCATGCGCATGCTTAAAACGCGTTTTGGCACAAATCCATGTGCGGGTGCTAAAAAGAGCAGCATCGGCATGCTTTTCACGTCGTTTGGTAGAAATCCACACGCGCGTTCTGCCAAAAGCACCATTTTGATGCATATCGTGTGGTTTTGCAGAAAACTGCGTCCGCGTCTACCAAAAGATGCATGCGCATGCTAAAAACGCGTTTTGGCACAAATTCATGTGCGGGTGCTAAAAAGAGCAGCATCGGCATGCTTTTCACGTCGTTTGGTAGAAATCCACGCGCGCGTTCTGCCAAAAGCACCATTTGCATGCCTATCGTGTGGTTTTGCAGAAAACTGCGTCCGCGTCTACCAAAAGATGCATGCGCATGCTTAAAACGCGTTTTGGCACAAATCCATGTGCGGATGTTAAAAAGAGCAGCATCGGCATGCTTTTCACGTCGTTTGGTAGAAATCCACGCGCGCGTTCTGCCAAAAGCACCATTTGCATGCATATCGTGTGGTTTTGCAGAAAACTGCGTCCGCGTCTACCAAAAGATGCATGCGCATGCTTTAAAACGCGTTTTGGCACAAATCCATGTGCGGGTGCTAAAAAGAGCAGCATCGGCATGCTTTTCACGTCGTTTGGTAGAAATCCACACGCGCGTTCTGCCAAAAGCACCATTTGCATGCCTATCGTGTGGTTTTGCAGAAAACTGCGTCCGCGTCTACCAAAAGATGCATGCGCATGCTTAAAACGCGCTTTGGCACAAATCCATGTGCGGATGTTAAAAAGAGCAGCATCGGCATGCTTTTCACGTCGTTTGGTAGAAATCCACGCGCGCGTTCTGCCAAAAGCACCATTTGCATGCATATCGTGTGGTTTTGCAGAAAACTGCGTCCGCGTCTACCAAAAGATGCATGCGCATGCTAAAAACGCGTTTTGGCACAAATCCATGTGCGGGTGCTAAAAAGAGCAGCATCGGCATGCTTTTCACGTCGTTTGGTAGAAATCCACACGCGCGTTCTGCCAAAAGCACCATTTGCATGCCTATCGTGTGGTTTTGCAGAAAACTGCGTCCGCGTCTACCAAAAGATGCATGCGCATGCTTAAAACGCGCTTTGGCACAAATCCATGTGCGGATGTTAAAAAGAGCAGCATCGGCATGCTTTTCACGTCGTTTGGTAGAAATCCACGCGCGCGTTCTGCCAAAAGCACCATTTGCATGCATATCGTGTGGTTTTGCAGAGAAAACTGCGTCCGCGTCTACCAAAAGATGCATGCGCATGCTTAAAACGCGTTTTGGCACAAATCCATGTGCGGGTGCTAAAAAGAGCAGCATCGGCATGCTTTTTCACGTCGTTTGGTAGAAATCCACACGCGCGTTCTGCCAAAAGCACCATTTGCATGCATATCGTGTGGTTTTGCAGGAAAACTGCGTCCGCGTCTACCAAAAGATGCATGCGCATGCTTTAAAACGCGCTTTGGCACAAATCCATGTGCGGATGTTAAAAAGAGCAGCGTCGGCATGCTTTTCACGTCGTTTGGTAGAAATCCACGCGCGCGTTCTGCCAAAAGCACCATTTGCATGCATATCGTGTGGTTTTGCAGAAAACTGCGTCCGCGTCTACCAAAAGATGCATGCGCATGCTTAAAACGCGTTTTGGCACAAATCCATGTGCGGGTGCTAAAAAGAGCAGCATCGGCATGCTTTTCACGTCGTTTGTAGAAATCCACACGCGCGTTCTGCCAAAAGCACCATTTGCATGCCTATCGTGTGGTTTTGCAGAAAACTGCGTCCGCGTCTACCAAAAGATGCATGCGCATGCTTAAAACGCGCTTTGGCACAAATCCATGTGCGGATGTTAAAAAGAGCAGCATCGGCATGCTTTTCACGTCGTTTGGTAGAAATCCACACGCGCGTTCTGCCAAAAGCACCATTTTGATGCATATCGTGTGGTTTTGCAGAAAACTGCGTCCGCGTCTACCAAAAGATGCATGCGCATGCTAAAAACGCGTTTTGGCACAAATCCATGTGCGGGTGCTAAAAAGAGCAGCATCGGCATGCTTTTCACGTCGTTTGGTGGAAATCCACACGCGCGTTCTGCCAAAAGCACCATTTGCATGCCTATCGTGTGGTTTTGCAGAAAACTGCGTCCGCGTCTACCAAAAGATGCATGCGCATGCTTAAAACGCGCTTTGGCACAAATCCATGTGCGGATGTTAAAAAGAGCAGCATCGGCATGCTTTTCACGTCGTTTGGTAGAAATCCACACGCGCGTTCTGCCAAAAGCACCATTTTGATGCATATCGTGTGGTTTTGCAGAAAACTGCGTCCGCGTCTACCAAAAGATGCATGTGCATGCTAAAAACGCGTTTTGGCACAAATCCATGTGCGGGTGCTAAAAAGAGCAGCATCGGCATGCTTTTTCACGTCGTTTGGTAGAAATCCACACGCGCGTTCTGCCAAAAGCACCATTTGCATGCCTATCGTGTGGTTTTGCAGAAAACTGCGTCCGCGTCTACCAAAAGATGCATGCGCATGCTTAAAACGCGCTTTGGCACAAATCCATGTGCGGATGTTAAAAAGAGCAGCATCGGCATGCTTTTCACGTCGTTTGGTAGAAATCCACGACTCGCGTTCTGCCAAAAGCACCATTTGCATGCATATCGTGTGGTTTTGCAGAAACTGCGTCCGCGTCTACCAAAAGATGCATGCGCATGCTAAAACGCGTTTTGGCACAAATCCATGTGCGGATGTTAAAAAGAGCAGCATCGGCATGCTTTTCACGTCGTTTGGTAGAAATCCACGCGCGCGTTCTGCCAAAAGCACCATTTGCATGCATATCGTGTGGTTTTGCAGAAAACTGCGTCCGCGTCTACCAAAAGATGCATGCGCATGCTTAAAACGCGTTTTGGCACAAATCCATGTGCGGGTGCTAAAAAGAGCAGCATCGGCATGCTTTTCACGTCGTTTGGTAGAAATCCACACGCGCGTTCTGCCAAAAGCACCATTTGCATGCCTATCGTGTGGTTTTGCAGAAAACTGCGTCCGCGTCTACCAAAAGATGCATGCGCATGCTTAAAACGCGTTTTGGCACAAATCCATGTGCGGGTGCTAAAAAGAGCAGCATCGGCATGCTTTTCACGTCGTTTGGTAGAAATCCACACGCGCGTTCTGCCAAAAGCACCATTTGCATGCCTATCGTGTGGTTTTGCAGAAAACTGCGTCCGCGTCTACCAAAAGATGCATGCGCATGCTAAAAACGCGTTTTGGCACAAATCCATGTGCGGGTGCTAAAAAAGAGCAGCATCGGCATGCTTTTCACGTCGTTTGGTAGAAATCCACACGCGCGTTCTGCCAAAAGCACCATTTGCATGCCTATCGTGTGGTTTTGCAGAAAACTGCGTCCGCGTCTACCAAAAGATGCATGCGCATGCTTAAAACGCGCTTTGGCACAAATCCATGTGCGGATGTTAAAAAGAGCAGCATCGGCATGCTTTTCACGTCGTTTGGTAGAAATCCACGCGCGCGTTCTGCCAAAAGCACCATTTGCATGCATATCGTGTGGTTTTGCAGAAAACTGCGTCCGCGTCTACCAAAAGATGCATGCGCATGCTTAAAACGCGTTTTGGCACAAATCCATGTGCGGGTGCTAAAAAGAGCAGCATCGGCATGCTTTTCACGTCGTTTGGTAGAAATCCACACGCGCGTTCTGCCAAAAGCACCATTTGCATGCCTATCGTGTGGTTTTGCAGAAAACTGCGTCCGCGTCTACCAAAAGATGCATGCGCATGCTTAAAACGCGCTTTGGCACAAATCCATGTGCGGATGTTAAAAAGAGCAGCATCGGCATGCTTTTCACGTCGTTTGGTAGAAATCCACGCGCCCGTTCTGCCAAAAGCACCATTTGCATGCATATCGTGTGGTTTTGCAGAAAACTGCGTCCGCGTCTACCAAAAGATGGATGCGCATGCTTAAAACGCGTTTTGGCACAAATCCATGTGCGGGTGCTAAAAAGAGCAGCATCGGCATGCTTTTCACGTCGTTTGGTAGAAATCCACACGCGCGTTCTGCCAAAAGCACCATTTGCATGCATATCGTGTGGTTTTGCAGAAAACTGCGTCCGCGTCTACCAAAAGATGCATGCGCATGCTTAAAACGCGCTTTGGCACAAATCCATGTGCGGATGTTAAAAAGAGCAGCGTCGGCATGCCTTTCACGTCGTTTGGTAGAAATCCACGCGCGCGTTCTGCCAAAAGCACCATTTTGATGCATATCGTGTGGTTTTGCAGAAAACTGCGTCCGCGTCTACCAAAAGATGCATGCGCATGCTAAAAACGCGTTTTGGCACAAATCCATGTGCGGGTGCTAAAAAGAGCAGCATCGGCATGCTTTTCACGTCGTTGGTAGAAATCCACACGCGCGTTCTGCCAAAAGCACCATTTGCATGCCTATCGTGTGGTTTTGCAGAAAACTGCGTCCGCGTCTACCAAAAGATGCATGCGCATGCTTAAAACGCGCTTTGGCACAAATCCATGTGCGGATGTTAAAAAGAGCAGCATCGGCATGCTTTTCACGTCGTTTGGTAGAAATCCACACGCGCGTTCTGCCAAAAGCACCATTTTGATGCATATCGTGTGGTTTTGCAGAAAACTGCGTCCGCGTCTACCAAAAGATGCATGTGCATGCTAAAAACGCGTTTTGGCACAAATCCATGTGCGGGTGCTAAAAAGAGCAGCATCGGCATGCTTTTCACGTCGTTTGGTAGAAATCCACACGCGCGTTCTGCCAAAAGCACCATTTGCATGCCTATCGTGTGGTTTTGCAGAAAACTGCGTCCGCGTCTACCAAAAGATGCATGCGCATGCTTAAAACGCGCTTTGGCACAAATCCATGTGCGGATGTTAAAAAGAGCAGCATCGGCATGCATTTCACGTCGTTTGGTAGAAATCCACACGCGCGTTCTGCCAAAAGCACCATTTGCATGCATATCGTGTGGTTTTGCAGAAAACTGCGTCCGCGTCTACCAAAAGATGCATGCGCATGCTAAAAACGCGTTTTGGCACAAATCCATGTGCGGATGTTAAAAAGAGCAGCATCGGCATGCTTTTCACGTCGTTTGGTAGAAATCCACGCGCGCGTTCTGCCAAAAGCACCATTTGCATGCATATCGTGTGGTTTTGCAGAAAACTGCGTCCGCGTCTACCAAAAGATGCATGCGCATGCTTAAAACGCGTTTTGGCACAAATCCATGTGCGGGTGCTAAAAAGAGCAGCATCGGCATGCTTTTCACGTCGTTTGGTAGAAATCCACACGCGCGTTCTGCCAAAAGCACCATTTGCATGCCTATCGTGTGGTTTTGCAGAAAACTGCGTCCGCGTCTACCAAAAGATGCATGCGCATGCTTAAAACGCGTTTTGGCACAAATCCATGTGCGGGTGCTAAAAAGAGCAGCATCGGCATGCTTTTCACGTCGTTTGGTAGAAATCCACACGCGCGTTCTGCCAAAAGCACCATTTTGATGCATATCGTGTGGTTTTGCAGAAAACTGCGTCCGCGTCTACCAAAAGATGCATGCGCATGCTAAAAACGCGTTTTGGCACAAATTCATGTGCGGGTGCTAAAAAGAGCAGCATCGGCATGCTTTTCACGTCGTTTGGTAGAAATCCACGCGCGCGTTCTGCCAAAAGCACCATTTGCATGCCTATCGTGTGGTTTTGCAGAAAACTGCGTCCGCGTCTACCAAAAGATGCATGCGCATGCTTAAAACGCGTTTTGGCACAAATCCATGTGCGGATGTTAAAAAGAGCAGCATCGGCATGCTTTTCACGTCGTTTGGTAGAAATCCACGCGCGCGTTCTGCCAAAAGCACCATTTGCATGCATATCGTGTGTTTTGCAGAAAACTGCGTCCGCGTCTACCAAAAGATGCATGCGCATGCTTAAAACGCGTTTTGGCACAAATCCATGTGCGGGTGCTAAAAAGAGCAGCATCGGCATGCTTTTCACGTCGTTTGGTAGAAATCCACACGCGCGTTCTGCCAAAAGCACCATTTGCATGCCTATCGTGTGGTTTTGCAGAAAACTGCGTCCGCGTCTACCAAAAGATGCATGCGCATGCTTAAAACGCGCTTTGGCACAAATCCATGTGCGGATGTTAAAAAGAGCAGCATCGGCATGCTTTTCACGTCGTTTGGTAGAAATCCACGCGCGCGTTCTGCAAAAGCACCATTTGCATGCATATCGTGTGGTTTTTGCAGAAAACTGCGTCCTCGTCTACCAAAAGATGCATGCGCATGCTAAAAACGCGTTTTGGCACAAATCCATGTGCGGGTGCTAAAAAGAGCAGCATCGGCATGCTTTTCACGTCGTTTGGTAGAAATCCACACGCGCGTTCTGCCAAAAGCACCATTTGCATGCCTATCGTGTGGTTTTGCAGAAAACTGCGTCCGCGTCTACCAAAAGATGCATGCGCATGCTTAAAACGCGCTTTGGCACAAATCCATGTGCGGATGTTAAAAAGAGCAGCATCGGCATGCTTTTCACGTCGTTTGGTAGAAATCCACGCGCGCGTTCTGCCAAAAGCACCATTTGCATGCATATCGTGTGGTTTTGCAGAAAACTGCGTCCGCGTCTACCAAAAGATGCATGCGCATGCTTAAAACGCGTTTTGGCACAAATCCATGTGCGGGTGCTAAAAAGAGCAGCATCGGCATGCTTTTCACGTCGTTTGGTAGAAATCCACACGCGCGTTCTGCCAAAAGCACCATTTGCATGCATATCGTGTGGTTTTGCAGAAAACTGCGTCCGCGTCTACCAAAAGATGCATGCGCATGCTTAAAACGCGCTTTGGCACAAATCCATGTGCGGATGTTAAAAAGAGCAGCGTCGGCATGCTTTTCACGTCGTTTGGTAGAAATCCACGCGCGCGTTCTGCCAAAAGCACCATTTGCATGCATATCGTGTGGTTTTGCAGAAAACTGCGTCCGCGTCTACCAAAAGATGCATGCGCATGCTTAAAACGCGTTTTGGCACAAATCCATGTGCGGGTGCTAAAAAGAGCAGCATCGGCATGCTTTTCACGTCGTTTGGTAGAAATCCACACGCGCGTTCTGCCAAAAGCACCATTTGCATGCCTATCGTGTGGTTTTGCAGAAAACTGCGTCCGCGTCTACCAAAAGATGCATGCGCATGCTTAAAACGCGCTTTGGCACAAATCCATGTGCGGATGTTAAAAAGAGCAGCATCGGCATGCTTTTCACGTCGTTTGGTAGAAATCCACACGCGCGTTCTGCCAAAAGCACCATTTGATGCATATCGTGTGGTTTTGCAGAAAACTGCGTCCGCGTCTACCAAAAGATGCATGCGCATGCTAAAAACGCGTTTTGGCACAAATCCATGTGCGGGTGCTAAAAAGAGCAGCATCGGCATGCTTTTCACGTCGTTTGGTGGAAATCCACACGCGCGTTCTGCCAAAAGCACCATTTGCATGCCTATCGTGTGGTTTTGCAGAAAACTGCGTCCGCGTCTACCAAAAGATGCATGCGCATGCTTAAAACGCGCTTTGGCACAAATCCATGTGCGGATGTTAAAAAGAGCAGCATCGGCATGCTTTTCACGTCGTTTGGTAGAAATCCACACGCGCGTTCTGCCAAAAGCACCATTTTGATGCATATCGTGTGGTTTTGCAGAAAAACTGCGTCCGCGTCTACCAAAAGATGCATGTGCATGCTAAAAACGCGTTTTGGCACAAATCCATGTGCGGGTGCTAAAAAGAGCAGCATCGGCATGCTTTTCACGTCGTTTGGTAGAAATCCACACGCGCGTTCTGCCAAAAGCACCATTTGCATGCCTATCGTGTGGTTTTGCAGAAAACTGCGTCCGCGTCTACCAAAAGATGCATGCGCATGCTTAAACGCGCTTTGGCACAAATCCATGTGCGGATGTTAAAAAGAGCAGCATCGGCATGCTTTTCACGTCGTTTGGTAGAAATCCACACGCGCGTTCTGCCAAAAGCACCATTTGCATGCATATCGTGTGGTTTTGCAGAAAACTGCGTCCGCGTCTACCAAAAGATGCATGCGCATGCTAAAAACGCGTTTTGGCACAAATCCATGTGCGGATGTTAAAAAGAGCAGCATCGGCATGCTTTTCACGTCGTTTGGTAGAAATCCACGCGCGCGTTCTGCCAAAAGCACCATTTGCATGCATATCGTGTGGTTTTGCAGAAAACTGCGTCCGCGTCTACCAAAAGATGCATGCGCATGCTTAAACGCGTTTTGGCACAAATCCATGTGCGGGTGCTAAAAAGAGCAGCATCGGCATGCTTTTCACGTCGTTTGGTAGAAATCCACACGCGCGTTCTGCCAAAAGCACCATTTGCATGCCTATCGTGTGGTTTTGCAGAAAACTGCGTCCGCGTCTACCAAAAGATGCATGCGCATGCTTAAAACGCGTTTTGGCACAAATCCATGTGCGGGTGCTAAAAAGAGCAGCATCGGCATGCTTTTCACGTCGTTTGGTAGAAATCCACACGCGCGTTCTGCCAAAAGCACCATTTGCATGCCTATCGTGTGGTTTTGCAGAAAACTGCGTCCGCGTCTACCAAAAGATGCATGCGCATGCTAAAAACGCGTTTTGGCACAAATCCATGTGCGGGTGCTAAAAAGAGCAGCATCGGCATGCTTTTCACGTCGTTTGGTAGAAATCCACACGCGCGTTCTGCCAAAAGCACCATTTGCATGCCTATCGTGTGGTTTTGCAGAAAACTGCGTCCGCGTCTACCAAAAGATGCATGCGCATGCTTAAAACGCGCTTTGGCACAAATCCATGTGCGGATGTTAAAAAGAGCAGCATCGGCATGCTTTTCACGTCGTTTGGTAGAAATCCACGCGCGCGTTCTGCCAAAAGCACCATTTGCATGCATATCGTGTGGTTTTTGCAGAAAACTGCGTCCGCGTCTACCAAAAGATGCATGCGCATGCTTTAAAACGCGTTTTGGCACAAATCCATGTGCGGGTGCTAAAAAGAGCAGCATCGGCATGCTTTTCACGTCGTTTGGTAGAAATCCACACGCGCGTTCTGCCAAAAGCACCATTTGCATGCCTATCGTGTGGTTTTGCAGAAAAACTGCGTCCGCGTCTACCAAAAGATGCATGCGCATGCTTAAAACGCGCTTTGGCACAAATCCATGTGCGGATGTTAAAAAGAGCAGCATCGGCATGCTTTTCACGTCGTTTGGTAGAAATCCACGCGCCCGTTCTGCCAAAAGCAACCATTTGCATGCATATCGTGTGGTTTTGCAGAAAACTGCGTCCGCGTCTACCAAAAGATGCATGCGCATGCTTAAAACGCGTTTTGGCACAAAATCCATGTGCGGGTGCTAAAAAGAGCAGCATCGGCATGCTTTTCACGTCGTTTGGTAGAAATCCACACGCGCGTTCTGCCAAAAGCACCATTTTGATGCATATCGTGTGGTTTTGCAGAAAACTGCGTCCGCCGTCTACAAAAGATGCATGCGCATGCTAAAACGGAACAGTTTTGGCACAAATCCATGTGGCGGGTGCTAAAAAGAGCAGCATCGGCATGCTTTTCACGTCGTTTGGTGGAAATCCACACGCGCGTTCTGCCAAAAGCACCATTTGCATGCCTATCGTGTGGTTTTGCAGAAAACTGCGTCGCCGGTCTACCAAAAGATGCATGCGCATGCTTAAAACGCGCTTTGGCACAAATCCATGTGCGGATGTTAAAAAGAGCAGCATCGGCATGCTTTTCACGTCGTTTGGTAGAAATCCACACGCGCGTTCTGCCAAAAGCACCATTTTGATGCATATCGTGTGGTTTTGCAGAAAACTGCGTCCGCGTCTACCAAAAGATGCATGTGCATGCTAAAAACGCGTTTTGGCACAAATCCATGTGCGGGTGCTAAAAAGAGCAGCATCGGCATGCTTTTCACGTCCGTTTGGTAGAAATCCACACGCGCGTTCTGCCAAAGCACCATTTGCATGCCTATCGTGTGGTTTTGCAGAAAACTGCGTCCGCGTCTACCAAAAGATGCATGCGCATGCTTAAAACGCGTTTTGGCACAAATCCATGTGCGGATGTTAAAAAGAGCAGCATCGGCATGCTTTTCACGTCGTTTGGTAGAAATCCACGCGCGCGTTCTGCCAAAAGCACCATTTGCATGCATATCGTGTGGTTTTGCAGAAAACTGCGTCCGCGTCTACCAAAAGATGCATGCGCATGCTTAAAACGCGTTTTGGCACAAATCCATGTGCGGGTGCTAAAAAGAGCAGCATCGGCATGCTTTTCACGTCGTTTGGTAGAAATCCACACGCGCGTTCTGCCAAAAGCACCATTTGCATGCCTATCGTGTGGTTTTGCAGAAGAAACTGCGTCCGCGTCTACCAAAAGATGCATGCGCATGCTTAAAACGCGCTTTGGCACAAATCCATGTGCGGATGTTAAAAAGAGCAGCATCGGCATGCTTTTCACGTCGTTTGTAGAAATCCACACGCGCGTTCTGCCAAAAGCACCATTTGCATGCCTATCGTGTGGTTTTGCAGAAAACTGCGTCCGCGTCTACCAAAAGATGCATGCGCATGCTTAAAAACGCGTTTTGGCACAAATCCATGTGCGGGTGCTAAAAAGAGCAGCATCGGCATGCTTTTCACGTCGTTTGGTAGAAATCCACACGCGCGTTCTGCCAAAAGCACCATTTGCATGCCTATCGTGTGGTTTTGCAGAAAACTGCGTCCGCGTCTACCAAAAGATGCATGCGCATGCTTAAAACGCGTTTGGCACAAATCCATGTGCGGTGCTAAAAAGAGCAGCATCGGCATGCTTTTCACGTCGTTTGGTAGAATCCACACGCGCGTTCTGCCAAAAGCACCATTTGCATGCTATCGTGTGGTTTTGCAGAAAACTGCGTCCGCGTCTACCAAAAGATGCATGCGCATGCTTAAAACGCGCTTTGGCCACAAATCCATGTGCGGATGTTAAAAAGAGCAGCATCGCATGCTTTTCACGTCGTTTGGTAGAAATCCACACGCGCGTTCTGCCAAAAAGCACCATTTTGATGCATATCGTGTGGTTTGCAGAAAACTGCGTCCGCGTCTACAAAAGATGCATGTGCATGCTAAAACGCGTTTTGGCACAAATCCATGTGCGGGTGCTAAAAAGAGCAGCCTCGGCATGCTTTTCACGTCGTTTGAGTAGAAATCCACGCCGCGCGTTCTGCCAAAAGCACCATTTGCATGCCTATCGTGTGGTTTTGCAGAAAACTGCGTCCGCGTCTACCAAAAGATGCATGCGCATGCTTAAAACGCGTTTTGGCACAAATCCATGTGCGGATGTTAAAAAGAGCAGCATCGGCATGCTTTTCACGTCGTTTGGTAGAAATCCACGCGCGCGTTCTGCCAAAAGCACCATTTGCATGCATTATCGTGTGGTTTTGCAGAAAAACTGCGTCCGCGTCATACCAAAAGATGCATGCGCATGCTTAAAACGCGTTTTGGCACAAATCCATGTGCGGGTGCTAAAAAGAGCAGCATCGGCATGCTTTTCACGTCGTTTGGTAGAAATCCACACGCGCGTTCTGCCAAAAGCACCATTTGCATGCCTATCGTGTGGTTTTGCAGAAAACTGCGTCCGCGTCTACCAAAAGATGCATGCGCATGCTTAAAACGCGCTTTGGCACAAATCCATGTGCGGATGTTAAAAAGAGCAGCATCGGC
>NW_027460602.1:0-52132 GCF_050947875.1 Dermacentor variabilis | reverse complement strand
CAGTTTTCTGCAAAACCACACGATATGCATGCAAATGGTGCTTTTGGCAGAACGCGCGCGTGGATTTCTACCAAACGACGTGAAAAGCATGCCGATGCTGCTCTTTTTAACATCCGCACATGGATTTGTGCCAAAGCGCGTTTTAAGCATGCGCATGCATCTTTGGTAGACGCGGACGCAGTTTTCTGCAAAACCACACGATAGGCATGCAAATGGTGCTTTTGGCAGAACGCGCGTGTGGATTTCTACCAAACGACGTGAAAAGCATGCCGATGCTGCTCTTTTTAGCACCCGCACATGGATTTGTGCCAAAGCGCGTTTTAAGCATGCGCATGCATCTTTTGGTAGACGCGGACGCAGTTTTCTGCAAAACCACACGATATGCATGCAAATGGTGCTTTTGGGAGAACGCGCGTGTGGATTTCTACCAAACGACGTGAAAAGCATGCCGATGCTGCTCTTTTTAGCACCCGCACATGGATTTGTGCCAAAACGCGTTTTAAGCATGCGCATGGCATCTTTTGGTAGACGCGGACGCAGTTTTCTGCAAAACCACACGATATGCATGCAAATGGTGCTTTTGGCAGAACGCGCGCGTGGATTTCTACCAAACGACGTGAAAAGCATGCCGATGCTGCTCTTTTTAACATCCGCACATGGATTTGTGCCAAAGCGCGTTTTAAGCATGCGCATGCATCTTTTGGTAGACGCGGACGCAGTTTTCTGCAAAACCACACGATAGGCATGCAAATGGTGCTTTTGCAGAACGCGCTCGTGGATTTCTACCAAACGACGTGAAAAGCATGCCGATGCTGCTTTTTTAACATCCGCACATGGATTTGTGCCAAAACGCGTTTTAAGCATGCGCATGCATCTTTTGGTAGACGCGGACGCAGTTTTCTGCAAAACCACACGATATGCATGCAAATGGTGCTTTTGGCAGAACGCGCGCGTGGATTTCTACCAAACGACGTGAAAAGCATGCCGATGCTGCTCTTTTTAACATCCGCACATGGATTTGTGCCAAAGCGCGTTTTAAGCATGCGCATGCATCTTTTGGTAGACGCGGACGCAGTTTTATGCAAAACCACACGATAGGCATGCAAATGGTGCTTTTGGCAGAACGCGCGCGTGGATTTCTACCAAACGACGTGAAAAGCATGCCGATGCTGCTCTTTTTAGCACCCGCACATGGATTTGTGCCAAAACGCGTTTTAAGCATGCGCATGCATCTTTTGGTAGACGCGGACGCAGTTTTCTGCAAAACCACACGATATGCATGCAAATGGTGCTTTTGGCAGAACGCGCGTGTGGATTTCTACCAAACGACGTGAAAAGCATGCCGATGCTGCTATTTTTAGCACCCGCACATGGATTTGTGCCAAAACGCGTTTTAAGCATGCGCATGCATCTTTTGGTAGACGCGGACGCAGTTTTCTGCAAAACCACAAGATATGCATGGAAATGGTGCTTTTGGCAGAACGCGCGCGTGGATTTCTACCAAACGACGTGAAAAGCATGCCGATGCTGCTCTTTTTGACATCCGCACATGGATTTGTGCCAAAGCGCGTTTTAAGCATGCGCATGCATCTTTTGGTAGACGCGGACGCAGTTTTCTGCAAAACCACACGATAGGCATGCAAATGGTGCTTTTGGCAGAACGCGCCTGTGGATTTCTACCAAACGACGTGAAAAGCATGCCGATGCTGCTCTTTTTAGCACCCGCACATGGATTTGTGCCAAAACGCGTTTTAAGCATGCGCATGCGTCTTTTGGTAGACGCGGACGCAGTTTTCTGCAAACCACACGATATGCATGCAAATGGTGCTTTTGGCAGAACGCGCGCGTGGATTTCTACCAAACGACGTGAAAAGCATGCCGATTCTGCTCTTTTTAACATCCGCACATGGATTTGTGCCAAAACGCGTTTTAAGCATGCGCATGCATCTTTTGGTAGACGCGGACGCAGTTTTCTGCAAAACCACACGATAGGCATGCAAATGGTGCTTTTGGCAGAACGCGCGCGTGGATATCTACCAAACGACGTGAAAAGCATGCCGATGCTGCTCTTTTTAGCACCCGCACATGGATTTGTGCCAAAACGCGTTTTTAGCATGCACATGCATCTTTTGGTAGACGCGGACGCAGTTTTCTGCAAAACCACACGATATGCATGCAAATGGTGCTTTTGGCAGAACGCGCGTGTGGATTTCTACCAAACGACGTGAAAAGCATGCCGATGCTGCTCTTTTTAGCACCCGCACATGGATTTGTGCCAAAACGCGTTTTAAGCATGCGCATGCATCTTTTGGTAGACGCGGACGAGTTTTCTGCAAAACCACACGAAATGCATGCAAATGGTGCTTTTGGCAGAACGCGCGCGTGGATTTCTACCAAACGACGTGAAAAGCATGCCGATGCTGCTCTTTTTAACATCCGCACATGGATTTGTGCCAAAGCGCGTTTTAAGCATGCGCATGCATCTTTTGGTAGACGCGGACGCAGTTTTCTGCAAAACCACACGATATGCATGCAAATGGTGCTTTTGGCAGAACGCGCGCGTGGATTTCTACCACACGACGTGAAAAGCATGCCGATGCTGCTCTTTTTAACATCCGCACATGGATTTGTGCCAAAACGCGTTTTAAGCATGCGCATGCATCTTTTGGTAGACGCGGACGCAGTTTTCTGCAAAACCACACGATATGCATGCAAATGGTGCTTTTGGCAGAACGCGCGCGTGGATTTCTACCAAACGACGTGAAAAGCATACCGATGCTGCTCTTTTTAACATCCGCACATGGATTTGTGCCAAAGCGCGTTTTAAGCATGCGCATGCATCTTTTGGTAGACGCGGACGCAGTTTTCTGCAAAACCACACGATAGGCATGCAAATGGTGCTTTTGGCAGAACGCGCGCGTGGATTTCTACCAAACGACGTGAAAAGCATGCCGATGCTGCTCTTTTTAGCACCCGCACATGGATTTGTGCCAAAACGCGTTTTAAGCATGCGCATGCATCTTTTGGTAGACGCGGACGCAGTTTTCTGCAAAACCACACGATATGCATGCAAATGGTGCTTTTGGCAGAACGCGCGCGTGGATTTCTACCAAACGACGTGAAAAGCATGCCGATGCTGCTCTTTTTAACATCCGCACATGGATTTGTGCCAAAGCGCGTTTTTAAGCATGCGCATGCATCTTTTGGTAGACGCGGACGCAGTTTTCTGCAAAACCACACGATAGGCATGCAAATGGTGCTTTTGGCAGAACGCGCGTGTGGATTTCTACCAACGACGTGAAAAGCATGCCGATGCTGCTCTTTTTAGCACCCGCACATGGATTTGTGCCAAAACGCGTTTTTAAGCATGCGCATGCATCTTTTGGTAGACGCGGACGCAGTTTTCTGCAAAACCACACGATATGCATGCAAATGGTGCTTTTGGCAGAACGCGCGCGTGGATTTCTACCAAACGACGTGAAAAGCATGCCGATGCTGCTCTTTTTAACATCCGCACATGGATTTGTGCCAAAACGCGTTTTAAGCATGCGCATGCATCTTTTGGTAGACGCGGACGCAGTTTTCTGCAAAACCACACGATAGGCATGCAAATGGTGCTTTTGGCAGAACGCGCGCGTGGATTTCTACCAAACGACGTGGAAAAGCATGCCGATGGTGCTCTTTTTAGCACCCGCACATGGATTTGTGCCAAAACGCGTTTTTAGCATGCACATGCATCTTTTTGGTAGACGCGGACGCAGTTTTCTGCAAAACCACACGATATGCATGCAAATGGTGGTTTTGGCAGAACGCGCGTGTGGATGTCTACCAAACGACGTGAAAAGCATGCCGATGCTGCTCTTTTTAGCACCCGCACATGGATTTGTGCCAAAACGCGTTTTAAGCATGCGCATGCATCTTTTGGTAGACGCGGACGCAGTTTTCTGCAAAACCACACGATATGCATGCAAATGGTGCTTTTGGCAGAACGCGCGCGTGGATTTCTACCAAACGACGTGAAAAGCATGCCGATGCTGCTCTTTTTAACATCCGCACATGGATTTGTGCCAAAGCGCGTTTTAAGCATGCGCATGCATCTTTTGTAGACGCGGACGCAGTTTCTGCAAAACCACACGATAGGCATGCAAATGGTGCTTTTGGCAGAACGCGCGTGTGGATTTCTACCAAACGACGTGAAAAGCATGCCGATGCTGCTCTTTTTAGCACCCGCACATGGATTTGTGCCAAAACGCGTTTTAAGCATGCGCATGCATCTTTTGGTAGACGCGGACGCAGTTTTCTGCAAAACCACAAGATATGCATGCAAATGGTGCTTTTGGCAGAACGCGCGCGTGGATTTCTACCAAACAACGTGAAAAGCATGCCGATGCTGCTCTTTTTAGCACCCGCACATGGATTTGTGCCAAAACGCGTTTTTAGCATGCACATGCATCTTTTGGTAGACGCGGACGCAGTTTTCTGCAAAACCACACGATATGCATGCAAATGGTGCTTTTGGCAGAACGCGCGTGTGGATTTCTACCAAACGACGTGAAAAGCATGCCGATGCTGCTCTTTTAACATCCGCACATGGATTTGTGCCAAAGCGCGTTTTTAAGCATGCGCATGCATCTTTTGGTAGACGCGGACGCAGTTTTCTGCAAAACCACACGATAGGCATGCAAATTGTGCTTTTGGCAGAACGCGCGTGTGGATTTCTACCAAACGACGTGAAAAGCATGCCGATGCTGCTCTTTTTAGCACCCGCACATGGATTTGTGCCAAAACGCGTTTTAAGCATGCGCATGCATCTTTTGGTAGACGCGGACGCAGTTTTCTGCAAAACCACACGATATGCATGCAAATGGTGCTTTTGGCAGAACGCGCGCGTGGATTTCTACCAAACGACGTGAAAAGCATGCCCGATGCTGCTCTTTTTAACATCCGCACATGGATTTGTGCCAAAGCGCGTTTTAAGCATGCGCATGCATCTTTTGGTAGACGCGGACGCAGTTTTCTGCAAAACCACACGATATGCATGCAAATGGGGCTTTTGGCAGAACGCGCGCGTGGATTTCTACCAAACGACGTGAAAAGCATGCCGATGCTGCTCTTTTTAACATCCGCACATGGATTTGTGCCAAAGAGCGTTTTAAGCATGCGCATGCATCTTTTGGTAGACGCGGACGCAGTTTTCTGCAAAACCACACGATATGCATGCAAATGGTGCTTTTGGCACAACGCGCGTGTGGATTTCTACCAAACGACGTGAAAAGCATGCCGATGCTGCTCTTTTTAGCACCCGCACATGGATTTGTGCCAAAACGCGTTTTAAGCATGCGCATGCATCTTTTGGTAGACGCGGACGCAGTTTTCTGCAAAACCACACGATATGCATGCAAATGGTGCTTTTGGCAGAACGCGCGCGTGGATTTCTACCAAACGACGTGAAAAGCATGCCGATGCTGCTCTTTTTAGCACCCGCACATGGATTTGTGCCAAAACGCGTTTTTAGCATGCACATGCATCTTTTGGTAGGCGCGGACGCAGTTTTCTGCAAAACCACACGATATGCATGCAAATGGTGCTTTTGGCAGAACGCGCGTGTGGATTTCTACCAAACGACGTGAAAAGCATGCCGATGCTGCTCTTTTTAGCACCCGCACATGGATTTGTGCCAAAACGCGTTTTAAGCATGCGCATGCATCTTTTGGTAGACGCGGACGCAGTTTTCTGCAAAACCACACGATATGCATGCAAATGGTGCTTTTGGCAGAACGCGCGCGTGGATTTCTACCAAACGACGTGAAAAGCATGCCGATGCTGCTCTTTTTAACATCCGCACATGGATTTGTGCCAAAGCGCGTTTTATGCATGCGCATGCATCTTTTGGTAGACGCGGACGCAGTTTTCTGCAAAACCACACGATATGCATGCAAATGGTGCTTTTGGCAGAACGCGCGCGTGGATTTCTACCAAACGACGTGAAAAGCATGCCGATGCTGCTCTTTTTAGCACCCGCACATGGATTTGTGCCAAAACGCGTTTTAAGCATGCGCATGCATCTTTTGGTAGACGCGGACGCAGTTTTCTGCAAAACCACACGATATGCATGCAAATGGTGCTTTTGGCAGAACGCGCGCGTGGATTTCTACCAAACGACGTGAAAAGCATGCCGATGCTGCTCTTTTTAACATCCGCACATGGATTTGTGCCGAAACGCGTTTTAAGCATGCGCATGCATCTTTTGGTAGACGCGGACGCAGTTTTCTGCAAAACCACACGATATGCATGCAAATGGTGCTTTTGGCAGAACGCGCGCGGGGATTTCTACCAAACGACGTGAAAAGCATGCCGATGCTGCTCTTTTTAGCACCCGCACATGGATTTGTGCCAAAACGCGTTTTAAGCATGCGCATGCATCTTTTGGTAGACGCGGACGCAGTTTTCTGCAAAACCACACGATATGCATGCAAATGGTGCTTTTGGCAGAACGCGCGCGTGGATTTCTACCAAACGACGTGAAAGCATGCCGATGCTGCTCTTTTTAACATCCGCACATGGATTTGTGCCAAAGCGCGTTTTAAGCATGCGCATGCATCTTTTGGTAGACGCGGACGCAGTTTTCTGCAAAACCACACGATAGGCATGCAAATGGTGCTTTTGGCAGAACGCGCTCGTGGATTTCTACCAAACGACGTGAAAAAGCATGCCGATGCTGCTTTTTTTTTAACATCCGCACATGGATTTGTGCCAAAACGCGTTTTAAGCATGCGCATGCATCTTTTGGTAGACGCGGACGCAGTTTTCTGCAAAACCACACGATATGCATGCAAATGGTGCTTTTGGCAGAACGCGCGCGTGGATTTCTACCAAACGACGTGAAAAGCATGCCGATGCTGCTCTTTTTAACATCCGCACATGGATTTGTGCCAAAGCGCGTTTTAAGCATGCGCATGCATCTTTTGGTAGACGCGGACGCAGTTTTATGCAAAACCACACGATAGGCATGCAAATGGTGCTTTTGGCAGAACGCGCGCGTGGATTTCTACCAAACGACGTGAAAAGCATGCCGATGCTGCTCTTTTTAGCACCCGCACATGGATTTGTGCCAAAACGCGTTTTAAGCATGCGCATGCATCTTTTGGTAGACGCGGACGCAGTTTTCTGCAAAACCACACGATATGCATGCAAATGGTGCTTTTGGCAGAACGCGCGTGTGGATTTCTACCAAACGACGTGAAAAGCATGCCGATGCTGCTATTTTTAGCACCCGCACATGGATTTGTGCCAAAACGCGTTTTAAGCATGCGCATGCATCTTTTGGTAGACGCGGACGCAGTTTTCTGCAAAACCACAAGATATGCATGGAAATGGTGCTTTTGGCAGAACGCGCGCGTGGATTTTCTACCAAACGACGTGAAAAGCATGCCGATGCTGCTCTTTTTGACATCCGCACATGGATTTGTGCCCAAAGCGCGTTTTAAGCATGCGCATGCATCTTTTGGTAGACGCGGACGCAGTTTTCTGCAAACCACACGATAGGCATGCAAATGGTGCTTTTGGCAGAACGCGCCTGTGGATTTCTACCAAACGACGTGAAAAGCATGCCGATGCTGCTCTTTTTAGCACCCGCACATGGGATTTGTGCCAAAACGCGTTTTAAGCATGCGCATGCGTCTTTTGGTAGACGCGGACGCAGTTTTCTGCAAAACCACACGATATGCATGCAAATGGTGCTTTTGGCAGAACGCGCGCGTGGATTTCTACCAAACGACGTGAAAAGCATGCCGATTCTGCTCTTTTTAACATCCGCACATGGATTTGTGCCAAAACGCGTTTTAAGCATGCGCATGCATCTTTTGGTAGACGCGGACGCAGTTTTCTGCAAAACCACACGATAGGCATGCAAATGGTGCTTTTGGCAGAACGCGCGCGTGGATATCTACCAAACGACGTGAAAAGCATGCCGATGCTGCTCTTTTTAGCACCCGCACATGGATTTGTGCCAAAACGCGTTTTTAGCATGCACATGCATCTTTGTGGTAGACGCGGACGCAGTTTTCTGCAAAACCACACGATATGCATGCAAATGGTGCTTTTGGCAGAACGCGCGTGTGGATTTCTACCAAACGACGTGAAAAGCATGCCGATGCTGCTCTTTTTAGCACCCGCACATGGATTTGTGCCAAAACGCGTTTTAAGCATGCGCATGCATCTTTTGGTAGACGCGGACGAGTTTTCTGCAAAACCACACGAAATGCATGCAAATGGTGCTTTTGGCAGAACGCGCGCGTGGATTTCTACAAACGACGTGAAAAGCATGCCGATGCTGCTCTTTTTAACATCCCGCACATGGATTTGTGCCAAAGCGCGTTTTAAGCATGCGCATGCATCTTTTGGTAGACGCGGACGCAGTTTTCTGCAAAACCACACGATATGCATGCAAATGGTGCTTTTGGCAGAACGCGCGCGTGGATTTCTACCACACGACGTGAAAAGCATGCCGATGCTGCTCTTTTTAACATCCGCACATGGATTTGTGCCAAAACGCGTTTTAAGCATGCGCATGCATCTTTTGGTAGACGCGGACGCAGTTTTCTGCAAAACCACACGATATGCATGCAAATGGTGCTTTTGGCAGAACGCGCGCGTGGATTTCTACCAAACGACGTGAAAAGCATACCGATGCTGCTCTTTTAACATCCGCACATGGATTTGTGCCAAAGCGCGTTTTAAGCATGCGCATGCATCTTTTGGTAGACGCGACGCAGTTTTCTGCAAAACCACACGATAGGCATGCAAATGGTGCTTTTGGCAGAACGCGCGCGTGGATTTCTACCAAACGACGTGAAAAGCATGCCGATGCTGCTCTTTTTAGCACCCGCACATGGATTTGTGCCAAACGCGTTTTAAGCATGCGCATGCATCTTTTTGGTAGACGCGGACGCAGTTTTCTGCAAAACCACACGATATGCATGCAAATGGTGCTTTTGGCAGAACGCGCGCGTGGATTTCTACCAAACGACGTGAAAAGCATGCCGATGCTGCTCTTTTTAACATCCGCACATGGATTTGTGCCAAAGCGCGTTTTAAGCATGCGCATGCATCTTTTGGTAGACGCGGACGCAGTTTTCTGCAAAACCACACGATAGGCATGCAAATGGTGCTTTTGGCAGAACGCGCGTGTGGATTTCTACCAAACGACGTGAAAAGCATGCCGATGCTGCTCTTTTTAGCACCCGCACATGGATTTGTGCCAAAACGCGTTTTAAGCATGCGCATGCATCTTTTGGTAGACGCGGACGCAGTTTTCTGCAAAACCACACGATATGCATGCAAATGGTGCTTTTGGCAGAACGCGCGCGTGGATTTCTACCAAACGACGTGAAAAGCATGCCGATGCTGCTCTTTTTAACATCCGCACATGGATTTGTGCCAAAAACGCGTTTTAAGCATGCGCATGCATCTTTTGGTAGACGCGGACGCAGTTTTCTGCAAAACCACACGATAGGCATGCAAATGGTGCTTTTGGCAGAACGCGCGCGTGGATTTCTACCAAACGACGTGAAAAGCATGCCGATGGTGCTCTTTTTAGCACCCGCACATGGATTTGTGCCAAAACGCGTTTTTAGCATGCACATGCATCTTTTGGTAGACGCGGACGCAGTTTTCTGCAAAACCACACGATATGCATGCAAATGGTGGTTTTGGCAGAACGCGCGTGTGGATGTCTACCAAACGACGTGAAAAGCATGCCGAGCTGCTCTTTTTAGCACCCGCACATGGATTTGTGCCAAAACGCGTTTTAAGCATGCGCATGCATCTTTTGGTAGACGCGGACGCAGTTTTCTGCAAAACCACACGATATGCATGCAAATGGTGCTTTTGGCAGAACGCGCGCGTGGATTTCTACCAAACGACGTGAAAAGCATGCCGATGCTGCTCTTTTTAACATCCGCACATGGATTTGTGCCAAAGCGCGTTTTAAGCATGCGCATGCATCTTTTGGTAGACGCGGACGCAGTTTTCTGCAAAACCACACGATAGGCATGCAAATGGTGCTTTTGGCAGAACGCGCGTGTGGATTTCTACCAAACGACGTGAAAAGCATGCCGATGCTGCTCTTTTTAGCACCCGCACATGGATTTGTGCCAAAACGCGTTTTAAGCATGCGCATGCATCTTTTGGTAGACGCGGACGCAGTTTTCTGCAAAACCACAAGATATGCATGCAAATGGTGCTTTTGGCAGAACGCGCGCGTGGATTTCTACCAAACAACGTGAAAAGCATGCCGATGCTGCTCTTTTTAGCACCCGCACATGGATTTGTGCCAAAACGCGTTTTTAGCATGCACATGCATCTTTTGGTAGACGCGGACGCAGTTTTCTGCAAACCACACGATATGCATGCAAATGGTGCTTTTGGCAGAACGCGCGTGTGGATTTCTACCAAACGACGTGAAAAGCATGCCGATGCTGCTCTTTTTAACATCCGCACATGGATTTGTGCCAAAGCGCGTTTTAAGCATGCGCATGCATCTTTTGGTAGACGCGGACGCAGTTTTCTGCAAAACCACACGATAGGCATGCAAATTGTGCTTTTGCAGAACGCGCGTGTGGATTTCTACCAAACGACGTGAAAAGCATGCCGATGCTGCTCTTTTTAGCACCCGCACATGGATTTGTGCCAAAACGCGTTTAAGCATGCGCATGCATCTTTTGGTAGACGCGGACGCAGTTTTCTGCAAAACCACACGATATGCATGCAAATGGTGCTTTTGGCAGAACGCGCGCGTGGATTTCTACCAAACGACGTGAAAAGCATGCCGATGCTGCTCTTTTTAACATCCGCACATGGATTTGTGCCAAAGCGCGTTTTAAGCATGCGCATGCATCTTTTGGTAGACGCGGACGCAGTTTTCTGCAAAACCACACGATATGCATGCAAATGGGGCTTTTGGCAGAACGCGCGCGTGGATTTCTACCAAACGACGTGAAAAGCATGCCGATGCTGCTCTTTTTAACATCCGCACATGGATTTGTGCCAAAGAGCGTTTTAAGCAATGCGCATGCATCTTTTGGTAGACGCGGACGCAGTTTTCTGCAAAACCACACGATATGCATGCAAATGGTGCTTTTGGCACAACGCGCGTGTGGATTTCTACCAAACGACGTGAAAAGCATGCCGATGCTGCTCTTTTTAGCACCCGCACATGGATTTGTGCCAAAACGCGTTTTAAGCATGCGCATGCATCTTTGGTAGACGCGGACGCAGTTTTCTGCAAAACCACACGATATGCATGCAAATGGTGCTTTTGGCAGAACGCGCGCGTGGATTTCTACCAAACGACGTGAAAAGCATGCCGATGCTGCTCTTTTTAGCACCCGCACATGGATTTGTGCCAAAACGCGTTTTTAGCATGCACATGCATCTTTTGGTAGGCGCGGACGCAGTTTTCTGCAAAACCACACGATATGCATGCAAATGGTGCTTTTGGCAGAACGCGCGTGTGGATTTCTACCAAACGACGTGAAAAGCATGCCGATGCTGCTCTTTTTAGCACCCGCACATGGATTTGTGCCAAAAACGCGTTTTAAGCATGCGCATGCATCTTTTGGTAGACGCGGACGCAGTTTTCTGCAAAACCACACGATATGCATGCAAATGGTGCTTTTGGCAGAACGCGCGCGTGGATTTCTACCAAACGACGTGAAAAGCATGCCGATGCTGCTCTTTTTAACATCCGCACATGGATTTGTGCCAAAGCGCGTTTTATGCATGCGCATGCATCTTTTGGTAGACGCGGACGCAGTTTTCTGCAAACCACACGATATGCATGCAAATGGTGCTTTTGGCAGAACGCGCGCGTGGATTTCTACCAAACGACGTGAAAAGCATGCCGATGCTGCTCTTTTTAGCACCCGCACATGGATTTGTGCCAAAACGCGTTTTAAGCATGCGCATGCATCTTTTGGTAGACGCGGACGCAGTTTTCTGCAAAACCACACGATATGCATGCAAATGGTGCTTTTGGCAGAACGCGCGCGTGGATTTCTACCAAACGACGTGAAAAGCATGCGATGCTGCTCTTTTTAACATCCGCACATGGATTTGTGCCGAAACGCGTTTTAAGCATGCGCATGCATCTTTTGGTAGACGCGGACGCAGTTTTCTGCAAAACCACACGATATGCATGCAAATGGTGCTTTTGGCAGAACGCGCGCGGGGATTTCTACCAAACGACGTGAAAAGCATGCCGATGCTGCTCTTTTTAACATCCGCACATGGATTTGTGCCAAAGCGCGTTTTAACCATGCGCATGCATCTTTTGGTAGACGCGGACGCAGTTTTCTGCAAAACCACACGATATGCATGCAAATGGTGCTTTTGGCAGAACGCGCGTGTGGATTTCTACCAAACGACGTGAAAAGCATGCCGATGCTGCCCTTTTTAGCACCCGCACATGGATTTGTGCCAAAACGCGTTTTAAGCATGCGCATGCATCTTTTGGTAGACGCGGACGCAGTTTTCTGCAAAACCACACGATAGGCATGCAAATGGTGCTTTTGGCAGAACGCGCGCGTGGATTTCTACCAAACGACGTGAAAAGCATGCCGATGGTGCTCTTTTTAGCACCCGCACATGGATTTGTGCGAAAACGCGTTTTTAGCATGCACATGCATCTTTTGGTAGACGCGGACGCAGTTTTCTGCAAAACCACACGATAGGCATGCAAATGGTGCTTTTGGCAGAACGCGCGCGTGGATTTCTACCAAACGACGTGATAAGCATGCCGATGGTGCTCTTTTTAGCACCCGCACATGGATTTGTGCCAAAGCGCGTTTTAAGCATGCGCATGCATCTTTTGGTAGACGCGGACGCAGTTTTCTGCAAAACCACACGATATGCATGCAAATGGTGCTTTTGGCAGAACGCGCGCGTGGATTTCTACCAAACGACGTGAAAAGCATGCCGATGCTGCTCTTTTTAACATCCGCACATGGATTTATGCCAAAACGCGTTTTAAGCATGCGCATGCATCTTTTGGTAGACGCGGACGCAGTTTTCAGCAAAACCACACGATATGCATGCAAATGGTGCTTTTGGCAGAACGCGCGCGTGGATTTCAACCAAACGACGTGAAAAGCATGCCGATGCTGCTCTTTTTAACATCCGCACATGGATTTGTGCCAAAGCGCGTTTTAAGCATGCGCATGCATCTTTTGGTAGACGCGGACGCAGTTTTCTGCAAAACCACACGATAGGCATGCAAATGGTGCTTTTGGCAGAACGCGCGTGTGGATTTCTACCAAACGACGTGAAAAGCATGCCGATGCTGCTCTTTTTAGCACCCGCACATGGATTTGTGCCAAAACGCGTTTTAAGCATGCGCATGCATCTTTTGGTAGACGCGGACGCAGTTTTCTGCAAAACCACACGATATGCATGCAAATGGTGCTTTTGGCAGAACGCGCGCGTGGATTTCTACCAAACGACGTGAAAAGCATGCCGATGCTGCTCTTTTTAACATCCGCACATGGATTTGTGCCAAAGCGCGTTTTAAGCATGCGCATGCATCTTTTGGTAGACGCGGACGCAGTTTTCTGCAAAACCACACGATAGGCATGCAAATGGTGCTTTTGGCAGAACGCGCGCGTGGATTTCTACCAAACGACGTGAAAAGCATGCCGATGGTGCTCTTTTTAGCACCCGCACATGGATTTGTGCCAAAACGCGTTTTTAGCATGCACATGCATCTTTTGGTAGACGCGGACGCAGTTTTCTGCAAAACCACACGATATGCATGCAAATGGTGGTTTTGGCAGAACGCGCGTGTGGATTTCTACCAAACGACGTGAAAAGCATGCCGATGCTGCTCTTTTTAGCACCCGCACAAGGATTTGTGCCAAAACGCGTTTTAAGCATGCGCATGCATCTTTTGGTAGACGCGGACGCAGTTTTCTGCAAAACCACACGATATGCATGCAAATGGTGCTTTTGGCAGAACGCGCGCGTGGATTTCTACCAAACGACGTGAAAAGCATGCCGATGCTGCTCTTTTTAACATCCGCACATGGATTTGTGCCAAAGCGCGTTTTAAGCATGCGCATGCATCTTTTGGTAGACGCGGACGCAGTTTTCTGCAAAACCACAAGATATGCATGCAAATGGTGCTTTTGGCAGAACGCGCGCGTGGATTTCTACCAAACGACGTGAAAAGCAGCCGATGCTGCTCTTTTTAACATCCGCACATGGATTTGTGCCAAAACGCGTTTTAAGCATGCGCATGCATCTTTGGTAGACGCGGACGCAGTTTCTGCAAAACCACACGATATGCATGCAAATGGTGCTTTTGGCAGAACGCGCGCGTGGATTTCTACCAAACGACGTTGAAAAGCATGCCGATGCTGCTCTTTTTAACATCCGCACATGGATTTGTGCCAAAACGCGTTTTAAGCATGCGCATGCATCTTTTGGTAGACGCGGACGCAGTTTTCTGCAAAACCACACGATATGCATGCAAATGGTGCTTTTGGCAGAACGCGCGCGTGGATTTCTACCAAACGACGTGAAAAGCATGCCGATGCTGCTCTTTTTAACATCCGCACATGGATTTGCGCCAAAACGCGTTTTAAACATGCGCATGCATCTTTTGGTAGACGCGGACGCAGTTTTCTGCAAAACCACACGATATGCATGCAAATGGTGCTTTTGGCAGAACGCGCGCGTGGATTTCTACCAAACGACGTGAAAAGCATGCCGATGCTGCTCTTTTTAACATCCGCACATGGATTTGTGCCAAAGCGCGTTTTAAGCATGCGCATGCATCTTTTGGTAGACGCGGACGCAGGTTTCTGCAAAACCACACGATAGGCATGCAAATGGTGCTTTTGGCAGAACGCGCGCGTGGATTTCTACCAAACGACGTGAAAAGCATGCCGATGCTGCTCTTTTTAACATCCGCACATGGATTTGTGCCAAAACGCGTTTTAAGCATGCGCATGCATCTTTTGGTAGACGCGGACGCAGTTTTCTGCAAAACCACACGATATGCATGCAAATGGGGCTTTTGGCAGAACGCGCGCGTGGATTTCTACCAAACGACGTGAAAAGCATGCCGATGCTGCTCTTTTTAACATCCGCACATGGATTTGTGCCAAAGAGCGTTTTAAGCATGGGCATGCATCTTTTGGTAGACGCGGACGCAGTTTTCTGCAAAACCACACGATATGCATGCAAATGGTGCTTTTGGCACAACGCGCGTGTGGATTTCTACCAAACGACGTGAAAAGCATGCCGATGCTGCTCTTTTTAGCACCCGCACATGGATTTGTGCCAAAACGCGTTTTAAAGCATGCGCATGCATCTTTTGGTAGACGCGGACGCAGTTTTCTGCAAAACCACACGATATGCATGCAAATGGTGCTTTTGGCAGAACGCGCGCGTGGATTTCTACCAAACGACGTGAAAAGCATGCCGATGCTGCTCTTTTTAGCACCCGCACATGGATTTGTGCCAAAACGCGTTTTTAGCATGCACATGCATCTTTTGGTAGGCGCGGACGCAGTTTTCTGCAAAACCACACGATATGCATGCAAATGGTGCTTTTGGCAGAACGCGCGTGTGGATTTCTACCAACGACGTGAAAAGCATGCCGATGCTGCTCTTTTAGCACCCGCACATGGATTTGTGCCAAAACGCGTTTTAAGCATGCGCATGCATCTTTTGGTAGACGCGGACGCAGTTTTCTGCAAAACCACACGATATGCATGCAAATGGTGCTTTTGGCAGAACGCGCGCGTGGATTTCTACCAACGACGTGAAAAGCATGCCGATGCTGCTCTTTTTAACATCCGCACATGGATTTGTGCCAAAGCGCGTTTTATGCATGCGCATGCATCTTTTGGTAGGACGCGGACGCAGTTTTCTGCAAAACCACACGATATGCATGCAAATGGTGCTTTTGGCAGAACGCGCGTGTGGATTTCTACCAAACGACGTGAAAAGCATGCCGATGCTGCTCTTTTTAGCACCCGCACATGGATTTGTGCCAAAACGCGTTTTAAGCATGCGCATGCATCTTTTGTAGACGCGGACGCAGTTTTCTGCAAAACCACACGATAGGCATGCAAATGGTGCTTTTGGCAGAACGCGCGTGTGGATTTCTACCAAACGACGTGAAAAGCATGCCGATGCTGCTCTTTTTAGCACCCGCACATGGATTTGTGCCAAAGCGCGTTTTAAGCATGCGCATGCATCTTTTGGTAGACGCGGACGCAGTTTTCTGCAAAACCACACGATATGCATGCAAATGGTGCTTTTGGCAGAACGCGCGCGTGGATTTCTACCAAACGACGTGAAAAGCATGCCGATGCTGCTCTTTTTAGCACCCGCACATGGATTTGTGCCAAAACGCGTTTTAAGCATGCGCATGCATCTTTTGGTAGACGCGGACGCAGTTTTCTGCAAAACCACACGATATGCATGCAAATGGTGCTTTTGGCAGAACGCGCGCGTGGATTTCTACCAAACGACGTGAAAAGCATGCCGATGCTGCTCTTTTTAACATCCGCACATGGATTTGTGCCAAAACGCGTTTTTAGCATGCACATGCATCTTTTGGTAGACGCGGACGCAGTTTTCTGCAAAACCACACGATAGGCATGCAAATGGTGCTTTTGGCAGAACGCGCGCGTGGATTTCTACCAAACGACGTGAAAAGCATGCCGATGGTGCTCTTTTTAGCACCCGCACATGGATTTGTGCCAAAAGCGCGTTTTAAGCATGCGCATGCATCTTTTGGTAGACGCGGACGCAGTTTTCTGCAAAACCACACGATATGCATGCAAATGGTGCTTTTGGCAGAACGCGCGCGTGGATTTCTACCAAACGACGTGAAAAGCATGCCGATGCTGCTCCTTTTAACATCCGCACATGGATTTGTGCCAAAGCGCGTTTTAAGCATGCGCATGCATCTTTTGGTAGACGCGGACGCAGTTTTCTGCAAAACCACACGATATGCATGCAAATGGTGCTTTTGGCAGAACGCGCGTGTGGATTTCTACCAAACGACGTGAAAAGCATGCCGATGCTGCTCTTTTTAGCACCCGCACATGGATTTGTGCCAAACGCGTTTTAAGCATGCGCATGCATCTTTTGGTAGACGCGGACGCAGTTTTCTGCAAAACCACACGATATGCATGCAAATGGTTGCTTTTGGCAGAACGCGCGCGTGGATTTCTACCAAACGACGCGAAAAGCATGCCGATGCTGCTCTTTTTAACATCCGCACATGGATTTGTGCCAAAGCGCGTTTTAAGCATGCGCATGCATCTTTTGGTAGACGCGGACGCAGTTTTCTGCAAAACCACACGATAGGCATGCAAATGGTGCTTTTGGCAGAACGCGCGCGTGGATTTCTACCAAACGACGTGAAAAGCATGCCGATGGTGCTCTTTTTAGCACCCGCACATGGATTTGTGCCAAAACGCGTTTTTAGCATGCACATGCATCTTTTGGTAGACGCGGACGCAGTTTTCTGCAAAACCACACGATATGCATGCAAATGGTGGTTTTGGCAGAACGCGCGTGTGGATTTCTACCAAACGACGTGAAAAGCATGCCGATGCTGCTCTTTTAGCACCCGCACATGGATTTGTGCCAAAACGCGTTTTAAGCATGCGCATGCATCTTTTGGTAGACGCGGACGCAGTTTTCTGCAAAACCACACGATATGCATGCAAATGGTGCTTTTGGCAGAACGCGCGCGTGGATTTCTACCAAACGACGTGAAAAGCATGCCGATGCTGCTCTTTTTAACATCCGCACATGGATTTGTGCCAAAGCGCGTTTTAAACCATGCGCATGCATCTTTTGGTAGACGCGGACGCAGTTTTCTGCAAAACCACACGATATGCATGCAAATGGTGCTTTTGGCAGGAACGCGCGTGTGGATTTCTACCAAACGACGTGAAAAGCATGCCGATGCTGCCCTTTTTAGCACCCGCACATGGATTTGTGCCAAAACGCGTTTTAAAGCATGCGCATGCATCTTTTGGTAGACGCGGACGCAGTTTCTGCAAAACCACACGATAGGCATGCAAATGGTGCTTTTGGCAGAACGCGCGCGTGGATTTCTACCAAACGACGTGAAAAGCATGCCGATGGTGCTCTTTTTAGCACCCGCACATGGATTTGTGCCAAAACGCGTTTTTAGCATGCACATGCATCTTTTGGTAGACGCGGACGCAGTTTTCTGCAAAACCACACGATAGGCATGCAAATGGTGCTTTTGGCAGAACGCGCGCGTGGATTTCTACCAAACGACGTGAAAAAGCATGCCGATGGTGCTCTTTTTAGCACCCGCACATGGATTTGTGCCAAAGCGCGTTTTAAGCATGCGCATGCATCTTTTGGTAGACGCGGACGCAGGTTTCTGCAAAACCACACGATATGCATGCAAATGGTGCTTTTGGCAGAACGCGCGCGTGGATTTCTACCAAACGACGTGAAAAGCATGCCGATGCTGCTCTTTTTAACATCCGCACATGGATTTGTGCCAAAGCGCGTTTTAAGCATGCGCATGCATCTTTTGGTAGACGCGGACGCAGTTTTCTGCAAAACCACACGATATGCATGCAAATGGTGCTTTTGGCAGAACGCGCGTGTGGATTTCTACCAAACGACGTGAAAAGCATGCCGATGCTGCTCTTTTTAGCACCCGCACATGGATTTGTGCCAAAACGCGTTTTAAGCATGCGCATGCATCTTTTGGTAGACGCGGACGCAGTTTTCTGCAAAACCACACGATATGCATGCAAATGGTGCTTTTGGCAGAACGCGCGCGTGGATTTCTACCAAACGACGCGAAAAGCATGCCGATGCTGCTCTTTTTAACATCCGCACATGGATTTGTGCCAAAGCGCGTTTTAAGCATGCGCATGCATCTTTTGGTAGACGCGGACGCAGTTTTCTGCAAAACCACACGATAGGCATGCAAATGGTGCTTTTGGCAGAACGCGCGCGTGGATTTCTACCAAACGACGTGAAAAGCATGCCGATGGTGCTCTTTTTAGCACCCGCACATGGATTTGTGCCAAAACGCGTTTTTAGCATGCACATGCATCTTTTGGTAGACGCGGACGCAGTTTTCTGCAAAACCACACGATATGCATGTAAATGGTGGTTTTGGCAGAACGCGCGTGTGGATTTCTACCAAACGACGTGAAAAGCATGCCGATGCTGCTCTTTTTAGCACCCGCACATGGATTTGTGCCAAAACGCGTTTTAAGCATGCGCATGCATCTTTTGGTAGACGCGGACGCAGTTTTCTGCAAAACCACACGATATGCATGCAAATGGTGCTTTTGGCAGAACGCGCGCGTGGATTTCTACCAAACGACGTGAAAAGCATGCCGATGCTGCTCTTTTTAACATCCGCACATGGATTTGTGCCAAAGCGCGTTTTAACCATGCGCATGCATCTTTTGGTAGACGCGGACGCAGTTTTCTGCAAAACCACACGATATGCATGCAAATGGTGCTTTTGGCAGAACGCGCGTGTGGATTTCTACCAAACGACGTGAAAAGCATGCCGATGCTGCCCTTTTTAGCACCCGCACATGGATTTGTGCCAAAACGCGTTTTAAGCATGCGCATGCATCTTTTGGTAGACGCGGACGCAGTTTTCTGCAAAACCACACGATATGCATGCAAATGGTGCTTTTGGCAGAACGCGCGCGTGGATTTCTACCAAACGACGTGAAAAGCATGCCGATGCTGCTCTTTTTAACATCCGCACATGGATTTTTGCCAAAGCGCGTTTTAAGCATGCGCATGCATCTTTTGGTAGACGCGGACGCAGTTTTCTGCAAAACCACACGATAGGCATGCAAATGGTGCTTTTGGCAGAACGCGCGTGTGGATTTCTACCAAACGACGTGAAAAGCATGCCGATGCTGCTCTTTTTTAGCACCCGCACATGGATTTGTGCCAAAACGCGTTTTAAGCATGCGCATGCATCTTTTGGTAGACGCGGACGCAGTTTTCTGCAAAACCACAAGATATGCATGCAAATGGTGCTTTTGGCAGAACGCGCGCGTGGATTTCTACAAAACGACGTGAAAAGCATGCCGATGCTGCTCTTTTTAACATCCGCACATGGATTTGTGCCAAAACGCGTTTTAAGCATGCGCATGCATCTTTTGGTAGACGCGGACGCAGTTTTCTGCAAAACCACACGATATGCATGCAAATGGTGCTTTTGGCAGAACGCGCGCGTGGATTTCTACCAAACGACGTGAAAAGCATGCCGATGCTGCTCTTTTTAACATCCGCACATGGATTTGTGCCAAATCGCGTTTTAAGCATGCGCATGCATCTTTTGGTAGACGCGGACGCAGTTTTCTGCAAAACCACACGATATGCATGCAAATGGTGCTTTTGGCAGAACGCGCGCGTGGATTTCTACCAAACGACGTGAAAAGCATGCCGATGCTGCTCTTTTTAACATCCGCACATGGATTTGTGCCAAAACGCGTTTTAAGCATGCGCATGCATCTTTTGGTAGACGCGGACGCAGTTTTCTGCAAAACCACACGATATGCATGCAAATGGTGCTTTTGGCAGAACGCGCGCGTGGATTTCTACCAAACGACGTGAAAAGCATGCCGATGCTGCTCTTTTTAACATCCGCACATGGATTTGCGCCAAAACGCGTTTTAAGCATGCGCATGCATCTTTTGGTAGACGCGGACGCAGTTTTCTGCAAAACCACACGATATGCATGCAAATGGTGCTTTTGGCAGAACGCGCGCGTGGATTTCTACCAAACGACGTGAAAAGCATGCCGATGCTGCTCTTTTTAACATCCGCACATGGATTTGTGCCAAAGCGCGTTTTAAGCATGCGCATGCATCTTTTGGTAGACGCGGACGCAGTTTTCTGCAAAACCACACGATAGGCATGCAAATGGTGCTTTTGGCAGAACGAGCGTGTGGATTTCTACCAGACGACGTGAAAAGCATGCCGATGCTGCTCTTTTTAGCACCCGCACATGGATTTGTGCCAAAACGCGTTTTAAGCATGCGCATGCATCTTTTGGTAGACGCGGACGCAGTTTTCTGCAAAACCACACGATATGCATGCAAATGGTGCTTTTGGCAGAACGCGCGCGTGGATTTCTACAAAACGACGTGAAAAGCATGCCGATGCTGCTCTTTTTAACATCCGCACATGGATTTGTGCCAAAACGCGTTTTAAGCATGCGCATGCATCTTTTGGTAGACGCGGACGCAGTTTTCTGCAAAACCACACGATAGGCATGCAAATGGTGCTTTTGGCAGAACGCGCGCGTGGATTTCTACCAAACGACGTGAAAAGCATGCCGATGGTGCTCTTTTTAGCACCCGCACATGGATTTGTGCCAAAACGCGTTTTTAGCATGCACATGCATCTTTTGGTAGACGCGGACGCAGTTTTCTGCAAAACCACACGATATGCATGCAAATGGTGGTTTTGGCAGAACGCGCATGTGGATTTCTACCAAACGACGTGAAAAGCATGCCGATGCTGCTCTTTTTAGCACCCGCACATGGATTTGTGCCAAAACGCGTTTTAAGCATGCGCATGCATCTTTTGGTAGACGCGGACGCAGTTTTCTGCAAAACCACACGATATGCATGCAAATGGTGCTTTTGGCAGAACGCGCGCGTGGATTTCTACCAAACGACGTGAAAAGCATGCCGATGCTGCTCTTTTTAACATCCGCACATGGATTTGTGCCAAAGCGCGTTTTAAGCATGCGCATGCATCTTTTGGTAGACGCGGACGCAGTTTTCTGCAAAACCACACGATATGCATGCAAATGGTGCTTTTGGCAGAACGCGCGTGTGGATTTCTACCAAACGACGTGAAAAGCATGCCGATGCTGCTCTTTTTAGCACCCGCACATGGATTTGTGCCAAAACGCGCTTTAAGCATGCGCATGCATCTTTTGGTAGACGCGGACGCAGTTTTCTGCAAAACCACACGATATGCATGCAAATGGTGCTTTTGGCAGAACGCGCGCGTGGATTTCTACCAAACGACGTGAAAAGCATGCCGATGCTGCTCTTTTTAACATCCGCACATGGATTTGTGCCAAAGCGCGTTTTAAGCATGCGCATGCATCTTTTGGTAGACGCGGACGCAGTTTTCTGCAAAACCCCACGATAGGCATGCAAATGGTGCTTTTGGCAGAACGCGCGTGTGGATTTCTACCAAACGACGTGAAAAGCATGCCGATGCTGCTCTTTTTAGCACCCGCACATGGATTTGTGCCAAAACGCGTTTTAAGCATGCGCATCCCTACTAAAAAATCCTATTTGTTTTCAAACGGGTTTCATCAAATAGGGTTATGGAACGGGACCCCGTTTGATCCTGTTCAGTCCTGACCTGTTTAAATCCTGTTTATTCCTGTTTAAACCTGACCCGTTTAAATCCTGTTTAAACCTGACCCGTTTAAATCCTGTTTAATCCTGACCCGTTTAAATCCTGTTCAATCCTGACCTGTTTAATCCCGTCCTATCTAACCCAGACCTGTTTGCCCCTGTTCAGACCTATATTTTACTACATTCATACCAGGTCCTTTCAGAATGGATTGATGTTGCTTAATATAATTTACTCTTTAAACCTATTTTGTACACTTGTGTATTTGCGATCAGCATTGAAGAGAAGTAGATCTGCATTATGTTTGCAACAAGAATGCCACTTTCACATGTAGGTTTGCCTGGTACATTGCTTGATACGAAGATGAACACAATTTTCGGCATAAATTGATTAGCACTACCAACACTGATGTGATACATCATGAACAAGTTTTGTATGACCCACGAGTACGTTCTCTATGTATGACCTACAAGAAAATGCACCCTGAAGAAGACTGTACCTCATTTTCCTATTTACTACAAGTATGCAAATGTAATTCTTGCAAGTTTAGTATATGTTCGATCACTTGTACTCGTCCTTTTTGCTGTAATGGTTTGTTGACAAATCCACAGTAAAGCGTAATTTTGGGGTGAAAAATGTCAGGCAAAGTATTGGAATGTACTTGTAAGTGAAAAAGACAAGTATATTTTACGTAGGTATTTCTGTACACCCACTTGAGCTTTCATTAAGCCTGAAGTCCTCCGGCTTAAGTAAAAGCATGTCATAAATGTCCCAAGCACTGTTTATTGGACCTTCTAACGGTATTTCGATGCATCCAGTCTGCCGAGAGAAGACCGCTGGAGTGGGTTGCTTGGGTGAGAGCGAGCAGGGCACCTGAAAAAGTAAAGCCAATAATTTATCTTGACTCATGCAACAGGTTGGCACATAGGCAAATTTGCCTATGTTCCCACAGATAAGAAAGGTTCAGCATTCCGGTCATAGGAGATAATGAATAAATCTTATTGAAAAATATGTGGTTTCAAGCAATGCCTATGTTTCAAGGGAACATGGATTACTGTGGGAGAATAAGCTGTCATAATTAGCAGGCGATTGAAGCAAGTGTTATAGGAAAAAGATGGACACATCGTTTGATTTACAATAATTACTAGTATTGAAGCAACAGAATACAAACAAGAAATACCTTTAAAAACAACACCGACAGGTTGAGATAATAAATTATTCAGAAACTAAACCCTTCTGCCAGCAAAATACCGTAGTGTACTGGCTTTGACATTGCGCTGCTCAGGCAGAGGGCATGGGATTGAATCCCGGCCACAATGGCTGCATTTAGATGGCAGAGAAATGCCAAAACCCCTATGTTAGGTCTATTGGGTACATGTTAAAGGAGACTAGGGATCCCGCCAACTTGAAGTTATAAAAACCGGAGTATATTTCGAGATAAGCAAACTCACAAAAGTAGAAGGCCCTGGCCATGCGAAGACCATATAAAGCCTTTTAAGGTAGGTGCCAGCAGCCGCAAAATTTCTTGTAAAAGCGAAATATAGCAGAAGCGTTATTTTTCCGTAGATCACTTTTGCAAGGTAGTTTACAATTTGACACCTGACATGTTGGGCATCTACGGGCAACAGCAATTCTTGCACAGATCATAGCAAACACTGTTGCACCTAGGTATACATAGACACATAGGTATAGGTACAGTCACCAACTGATTTTCCGGACTCCGAAAATTCGAACATGATTACTCGGTCTGCTTCACGGCACCACCATTCTCCCCATGGACCATAATGTATAACAACTTCCGAAAGTTCGGACGCCTTGCAACCTCTTGTCTGATTTTTCGGACACTCCTTGAGCCAACTTGATCGAGAGCACCATGCACCGACTCTGACCGTTGCATGGTTCTACTTGCTGAACGCCATTTTTGTTTTGAACGGAGCCACCTTGCTGCCCCACGAAGTGGTGCTACTGCAAATCCCTGCTCATCATCATCGTTTCTGCCTGGTTTGTAGCTACAGCAGTTCCGGTCTCAGCTTAGTATGCCATGTTAAGACAATCCAGCAGCTGATTTGTTTGTTTCTTCGTGCACGACGCTGCGAGTAGGCCAGGTTTTTTGTTTGTGCAACTGATGTCGGCGTGACGATGTTTGACGAAGCAAGATGGGCCAATTCATTTCACTAATATCTAGAATAGCTACCTGTAAGCACCACCTACCTTTCAACAAGATTTGCAAAGCAAAAAACCTCATCCTGAAAAGTCTGCACATGAAGACATCGGTAGCATCATCAGCGTGGGGCCTCAAGATAATTCGGCAAGCCAGGAAATTACTGACAGCATGAGTGCAAGCATGCCAACAGGAAATCAGTGGCTGAATAATGCACCTTCTACCAATTGGTAGACAGTGCATTTTCGCAAAGCCCTAACTACAGCAGATCATTGTTCAGGAGTTCCCGAATGCACAACTCCATGCCATTTTCACGCCGACTCTAGGGAAGCACCTCTGCACAGTTGCAAGAAAAAAAGCTAGATGCCCCAAGAGAAATGAGCCCACTCAAGCCATCGAAGTTATGTTTACCTTGTCTTCCTACAACTACTCGAAACCTAGGACTGCTGTTTTGCACAAGGGAACAAACGTCAACATTGGTGCCTCGCCCAACACAAGTGGTCTGCGCTGTAGAAGGTGCCATCAGTCAGCCCACAGATGAGGCCCACATCAGTGCTGTCAGTGTGCTGTACAAATTGCAGAAGCACAGCCTACAAGCTTGTCTGCCTTAGTGTGATCGCACCAATGAACGAAAACCAACGAATCAAGTTTGTTTCGTGCCGAGAACAGTTGCCTCATGCTGGATTTTCCTACAATTCTTTCTAAGCACAGATAATGCTTGGTTTGTTGTGTAGGCATGTAAATAATGAAAAGGCCTGCATCACTATCTCTGAAAAAAATCATGTAACAAAGCTTGTACAGTACACAGGTGCAGTGTCTATCACATACCATTTCGTACAGCAGAGGCTACATCGGATAAACCGACCAATGTATAAATGACTGGCAGCGTGACGAAGCAAACTTGATGCGCGGGTCAGTTAGCAGTGGTAGTGCACTGCTCTCGGCGCACATGCACCTATGTTTGAAAGCTGCTTGATCGTGACAAAATATAAAGACAAAAGCGCTGGAGAGATATCTGATGCTTTTCTTATATGTATGATGATGATGATGATGTGTAGTGTTTTATGGCGCAAGGGCCAGGTATGGCCAAAGAGCGCCATGACAAATGGTAGTGTTAACGATGTATTATGGAAGATGTGACTTGGCTGTAAAGTGGCCTAAAAATAGTCGCTGTAAAGTGCGTAAAATCTACGTGCTATAAAATTATGGCGATGATTAATGACGAAGACTGTGAAGATTAAAATCCATCGTAAAAGAATGATGCTTTTGTTTAAAATATGCGAGACGTTAAATTGCTTACAGCACTACAGCCTCGCCAGAGCCCTTGAACCACAAGGGCCTAGAGGCATGTGCTTATTCAAAATAATTATCGCAGCGACATCCTCAGAAGAGAGGAAGCGCTACGAACGTGTGGGGCTAATAACATGCAACACAACATCTTTCAAAAAACCTAAGACGGCGTTGGTGTCAAAGAGTGGTTCTGGACCAAGTAACATAACAGGATGAAGGGGGATGTGGTGCCTGTATGCTAAGAGAAAATGTTTTTTTCTTTCGGGTTCGGCTTCCCGACACTCCAGTAGGACGTGGAGGACGGTCAGCCTCTCCCCGCATCTACCACAGGTTGGAGGCTCGTTTCCCGTGAGTAAAAAGTTATGTGTGCCAAAAGTGTGTCCTATTCTTAGGCGGCAGAATAGCACATCTGTCCGGCGGCATTTTGTTACAAGAGGCCAGAAACCTAATTGTGGCTTTATTACATGCAGTTTATTATTTATTTCTTCGTCCCACATGCGTTGCCAGTGGCTTCGTAGTTTCCTTCTTAAGAAAGGCTTCAAGTCTGTGACAGGGACCGAAGCAGTAGGATTAACTGCATGCAATGAGATTGATGTGGCCATCTGGTCGGCTAGAACGTTTCCCTCGATGCCCCTATGTCCAGGCACCCAGCATATGATCACATGTTGGTTAGATATATATGCTTTGCACAGTGCGGAGTAGAGTTCAATAAATACTGGATTTTTGTGATTACAGAAAGACATCAAGGCCTTCACAACACTGAGGGAGTCCGTATATATAACTGATTTCGGGAGTTGTGATTTGTTTATATGCTTTACGGCCGAGAGCAGAGCGTAGGCCTCAGCCGTAAAGATACTAGTTTCCGGGTGCAGTACGTCGGATTCCGAGAAGGATGGACCGACGGCTGCATAGGATACCCCGTCGTGTGACTTTGATGCGTCTGTGTAGAACTCCGTGCAGGAGTATTTGTGCTGGAGTTCACGGAAATGCATCTTGATTTCAATCTCTGGAGCATGCTTTGTGACTTCCACGAAAGATATATCACATTGTATGAGCTGCCACTCCCAAGGAGGTAGCAGCTTGGCTGGATGCATTAGGCGAAGCTCGAGGAGTGGAACGTGCATTTCTTCGCTAAGCTCCCTCACACGCAGCGAGAAAGGCTGTCTTACGGACGGACGATTGCGAAAGAGTGTAGCACATGTCATGTCATTAATGGTACTAAAACAGGGATGTTGGGGGTTTGAGTGGACTTTCAGAAAATATGTATGGCTGATGTATGTTCTCTGCAGATGAAGTGACCACTCATTTGATTCTACATATAAACTTTGTATGGGACTCGTTCTGAAAGCGCCAGTGGCCAGTCGGATTCCTAGATGGTGGACTGGGTCTAGCGTCCTTAGTGCGCTCGGGGCGGCAGAGTGGTAAATCACGGCGCCATAGTCTAGTCGTGATCGAATTAGGCTTTTATAGAGATTCATTAGGCACGTCCTGTCACTACCCCACGTAGTCTGGGATAGAAGTTTGATTATGTTCATTGTTTTTAGACACTTTTCTTTGAGATGTTTAATGTGGGGGACGAAGGTGAGTCTGTAGTCAAGTATGACACCTAGAAATTTGTGTTCTTTGTTTACAGGTATCTGTTGTCCACGCAGTTCTATGCAAGGATCTGGGATAAGTCCTCTCTTTCTTGTAAAAAGAACACAAGAGCTTTTGTTAGGATTGATCTTAAACCCATTCTTGTCTGCCCACATTGACACTTTGTTCAGGCCATGCTGTACCTGTCTCTCGCAGACTGTGAGGTTACAAGATTTGAAAGCTATTTGAATGTCGTCCACGTAGACAGAGTAAAAGATGGCGGGTGGTAGTGAAGCACGAAGCGTGTTCATCTTCACGATAAATAGCGTGCAGCTGAGCACGCCTCCTTGGGGTACACCCGTTTCTTGCGTAAAAGGACGTGAGAGTGCATTGCCGACTTTTACCCGGAAGGTACGATTTGACAGATAGCTTTTTATTATATTAAACATATTACCGTGGATGCCCATTTCTGACAGGTCTCTTAAGATTCCGTAACGCCAAGTTGTGTCATACGCCTTTTCCATATCGAGAAATATCGATAGGAAGAACTGTTTATGTATAAATGCGTCCCGGATATTCCCTTCAACACGCACGAGATGATCGGTTGTGGAGCGCCCTTCTCGGAAGCCGCACTGATAAGGATCAAGCATTTTGCTCTGTTCAAGGAAATGAATGAGTCGCCGATTTATCATTTTTTCGAACACCTTACAAATGCAACTTGTGAGGGCTATCGGGCGGTAACTTGCCACTGAGGAAGGGTCTTTGCCTTGTTTCAAAACAGGGACTACAGTGGCTTCCTTCCACGCGGTTGGAAGGTACCCTGCATCCCAGATGGTGTTGAAAAGTGTGAGTAGTGTAAGTTGCGTGTCATTGTGTAAGTTTTTGAGCATTTCATACATGATTCTATCAGATCCTGGTGCGGAACTCTTGCATGCGCTCAAGGCAGCTTTCAACTCGGCAGCACTAAAAGGGCAATTGTACGGTTCATTCTGTCGGCATTTATTGATGAGTGGTTTGCATTCTTCTATTTGTTTATATTTTAGGAAGGATTGCGAATAATGATTTGAGCTTGATACACTCTCAAAGTGCTCCCCAAGTGAGTTGGCCTGGTCTTGCAGTGTATCGCCCTGTGTGTTTACCAGGGGGACTGAGTATGTTTGCCTACCTCTAATCCTATTAACTCTGTTCCAGGCTTTGGCCTCATCCCTAAACGAGTTAATACTCGATAGATACTTTTGCCAACTTTCTCGTCTGGCCTGTCGGCGGGTTCGCCTGCCTTCGGATTTTACTTTTTTAAAGTTAACTAGATTCTCTGCAGTGGGAGAAGCGCGTAGCAACCCCCACGCCCTGTTCTGTTTTTTACGAGCGATCCTACAATCGTCGTTCCACCATGGGACACGCCGTTTGCAGGCCAAGCCTTTTACTTCTGATATGCATTTAAATGCGACATCTATTATGAATGCTGTAAAAAACTCGACTGCAGCGTCAATTCCTAACGAAGACAGGTCAGCCCATGACATACTAGTTAGAGATCGAAATTTTTCCCAATCAGCTGTCTCAATCTTCCACTTAGGAGCGTATGGTGGATATTCGTTTTCTTTATATGATCTTAGCAGTATAGGGAAGTGGTCGCTACCGTAAGGGTTGTCGGTAACTTCCCATTCAAATTCAGGCAGTACAGACGGGGAGACTATACTAAGATCTATTGACGAAAAGGATCGGTTTGCAAGAGAGTAATACGTGGGTTCTTTTTTGTTGAGAAGGCACGCTCCGGAAGAAAAAAGGAACTGTTCAATAAGGCGACCTCGCGCATCTATACGAGAGTCGCCCCACAGGGAGCTGTGCGCATTGAAATCGCCAAGAACAACATAGGGTTCTGGCAATTCATCTATAAAGGACTGAAATTCATGTTTAGTTAATTTGTAATGTGGGGGTATATAAAGTGAGCAAATAGTGATGAGTTTGTTTAGCAGAACAACTCGCACCGCCACTGCTTCAAGGGGCGTTTGTAGCTGTAAAGGTTGACACGCAATACTTCTATGAGTAAGAATCCCAACACCACCCGATGATGCGACGGCATCATCGCGATCTTTGCGAAACGTAACATAAGTACGGAGAAAGTTTGTGTGTTTAGATTTTAAGTGTGTTTCCTGTAAACACAGCACTTTTGGATTATGTTTGTGGATGAGTTCTTGCAAATCATCAAGGTTTCTAAGGAGACCTCTGATGTTCCATTGAATTATTTGTGTATCCATGTTTAAGGTAAATTGGTGCTGTGTTTACGGAAACGGAGTGGATGCCTTATATTACAGAGCCCTTTCGAGGCCCTGTAATAGGTGTTTTGTTCTTTCTGAAGCGTTCGAGCGATTCTCGACGCTCCTTAGGCGTTTGGTGCGCCTTGGGGACAGGTGTAGTGTCCATTGCCTCGTGTGAGGCGCCGGACAAGCGCTCTTGCGAGCGAGAGGTTTTTAGAGGGAGTCCCGCCTTGGAGGGCAAGACCCCTGCGCCCACCAGCCCGGAGGTCGATGGGGCTCCCTGAGGGATTTGGCTGCGCTGGCCGTTGCCAGCGCTGGAAGGGGCCTCGGAGGTTGGGGCAGCCTCGGCTGCACCCACCTTCGGGGTGGATGGTCCCTTCTCCTCGGTTGACGGAGCAGCGCTAGCTGCAACCGCCGCGGGGGCAGATGGCGTAACTGCCGACTCACTGCCTGTGGGTCGGACAGCCGCCGGAGGCCGTTGTGACGCTGCCCCCTTACGCGCCACATCGGCAAAGCTGCTCTTAGACAGGTATGACACCCGCCTACGTGCCTCTTTGAAAGATATATTTTCTTTGACTTTGATTGTGACAATCTCTTTTTCTCTTTTCCAGGACGGGCAGGACCGCGAGTATGCGGCATGCTCGCCCTCACAGTTGACACAATGTGGAGTGTTCTGGCACGTTTCGGAGGAATGTTCTTTGTCACTGCACTTGGCACATGTCAGCCGGCCTCGACAGTTCTGTGAACTGTGGCCGAACCTTTGGCACTTAAAGCATCTGAGAGGATTGGGCACGTATGGCCTAACACGAAGTTTGATATAACCGGCCTCGACGGACTCGGGGAGGACACTTGAACCGAAAGTGAGTATCAGGTGTTTCGTATTGATCTCTTTACCGTCTCGCCTGATCTTAATTCGCTTAACATTTATGACATGCTGTTCACTGAAGCCCTCCAAGAGTTCAGCTTCAGTGAGCTCTAGCATGTCCTCGTCCGAGACAACGCCGCGGGTGGTGTTCATGGTACGGTGCGGAGTTACTGTTATTTGGGTCTCGCCAAATGAGACAAGTTTCGGCAGTTTCTCGAACTGCTTCTTATCGTGGAGCTCCAAGAGAAGATCACCACTTGTCATTCTCGACGCCTTATATCCTGTTCCAAATACTTCAGTTAAAGACTTCGAAACAAGGAACGGTGAAATGTTACGCACTAGTTTGTCTGGGTTTTCTGAGTGGATCACATGATATCTAGGAAAGTTCTGGACTTGTCGTCCGAAAAACTGAAAGAGATCTTCGGTGCGCCCTCGTTTGTGAGGGCGATCAGGGAGTTTAGGAAAAGCGTTTTCCATGAGTACAGTAGGGTTTTCGGCCGCGATGCCGACCACCCACCATGGAGCCCAACAGGGGGACGTGACAGGAGTTCCTGGTAGGGAAACCCTGCCAACGCCAGTCGTACATCACTGCTATAACCAAATACAGCATAACCAAGGCTGGCTAGCTACACAAGGTTAACCCTTGCCGCCGGGAGACTAGGAAGTTAGCAGAAGTGAAGAGAAGACAGGAAAGATGAGAAAGGCGAGAGAGAAAGACGAAGATTGGAGAGGAGGACAGGAAAAGGCGACTGCCGATTTCCCCCGGGTGGGTCAGTCCGGGGGTGCCGTCTATGTGAAGCCGAGGCCGAAGAGGTGTGTTGCCTCCGCCGGGGGGCCTTAAAGGTCCAAACACCCAGCATCGGCTCAACCCCCAGGATCCCCTTTTCCCCAGACACGGCTAAGCCGCGCACGGCTACACGCGGGAGGGTCCAACCCTCGTGTGCTCGGGTACGTGGTGTCGCAACACACCAAACGCCTGCTTACGCAGACGCCCCTGCGGGGTTCTTATATGTATGACGAGGAACCTAGCACTAGCTCCCCATGCAGAGAATTACTAGACAGTGAGACTGCTTCTTATCATTGTAAAACAAGTGTCACGTTCACCATGTGATGCGTCCTTTTCGTTTCCGTGCGAACAGCATGTATTCAGATCTATTCTCCCCCTTTCACCTTTTGCACAATATCACTGTGCGAGCAATAATACTGAACTGTTAGTAGCAGTCTGTCAGGTTGCCTCCTTTCTTTCCTTGTGAATTGTGTGCTAAATAAGGCTTTTTTTGGTGAAAGAGTGCTAGTTTAACGCATAAGCTAGCGCCATGGCACTTTGCAATAAAGGAGTTATAATTCTCTAAAAATATGTCCATGCAGAACAGTGCCAAAAGAACACCTTAAAGAAAGAACATGAGTGTATCTATCATAAAGACCAATCCTTGTCTTTTTTCCTTAACATAATTTTCAATACCGATATTGAAGTACAAGCTCACCATATTATATCACCTTGTCAAGGAAGCAAGGCACAATGGTGCCCAACTGTCGCGGGACCAACTTGGATGTGGAGATCAGCGCAGATCAGCAACATAGCATGGTCTGCTTACACTTCTTCTCCAGGTCCAGCCATACCTATAGCAGCTATAAAACAAGTGAGCTTAGAATCACAAGCGAAACAATATAAAAAGTGACACTAAACAAAGCAACTTTCGTTAAGCATAAATAGGATCGAAATGCTGACATTATGCCCATAAGTAACTTCACTTTGAGCAACAAAGCATCCAATTTAAGAAAGATTATATGTATGAGCTATCTATGTGAGAAAGATTAATCGAACGCCCTCTATTTGCCATACTCCTCCCCTTATGCATGGATGTCTCACTGACTGAGTGAGCTGGGCTGATCCCAGGTATAGTGTAATTAAAGGTTGTCACTTGGTGGGCCAATCCCGACACCATTGCATGACTTGTACAATAATTTTAATGTGTATTGTAATGCTGGCCATCCTGCAGGCACTGCAACATTATAGCACCCATAAGTCTAATGGTATTACCTGATAAGGTTAACTAATAAGTGTCCCCAGAAGCATAACTCGGCATGTATACTCGGAGGCCATTATTATTAGAGAAGCAACAGCAGAGGTGAAGCTTTATCCTGTGTCGTATGCAAAATGGCCGAGCACGCCCAGCTTTTTGGTTACATTCTCACTTGTGACCACTGCAGCAGGCTGACTGACATGCGTAACCAGCAGTTTGTAGGACCACATTTTCATAACCTGCAATTTTTTTTACATCTGAAGAGATCAGCCTTAAGCTCCATGATGCGCTGCACTCGAGAAGCATTATAAACTGGCAACATTTAAATGCTATGCTGCATGGTTTTTTGCATGCTTTAGGAATTTACTTATTTATTATACACATAGCTCATAGGCTCCAGTTGGAGTATTGCATGAGGTGGCAAGAAAACATCATCATCAGCCTGGTTACGCCCACTGCAGGGCAAAGGCCTCTACCATACTACTCCAACAAGACCGGTCATGTACTAATTGTCACCATGCCGTCCCTGCAAACTTTTTAAGCTCATCCGCCCACCTAACTTTCTGCCGCCCCCTGCTACGCTTCCCTTCCCTTGGAATCCAGTCCGTAACCCTTAATGACCATCGGTTATCTTCCCTCCTCATTACATGTCCTGCCCATGCCCATTTCTTTTTCTTGATTTCAACTAAGATGTCATTAACTCGCGTTTGTTCCCTCACCCAATCTGCTCTTTTCTTATCCCTTAATGTTACACCTATCATTCTTCTCTCCATAGCTCGTTGCGTCGTCCTCAATTTGAGTAGAACCCTTTTCGTAAGCCTCCAGGTTTCTGCCCCGTAGAAACCTGGAGGCTTACAAATTCTGAACTAACAAGGAGAACATTCAACAAAACAAGTCAGACCAAAGAAGAAAAAATAACATACTCTCATAATGGGACTACGTATCTGGCAGCTAGCTTATAAAAAAGACAATTAGGAATGTTTTACTACTGGTAGCGCTTTAGGGGCAGGAATGTAGAATTCCAAGCTTCATACACTTTTAAGCCACCTTTCGTGGCTTTTTGTTTTGAAGTTCTATTCTCTGTACTATTATAGAAATGAATACCCCCCTCCAAAATAGAACGAAGAAAAACATGTAATGCACACTAATGTAACACAATAATGTAATGCACAACAGTGAATACTTAGAAAAATGTAATTAAGAACATGGAGTCTATGTGGGCACAGATGTTAGAACTCTACATGAAAGCATAATAATAAAGGTGGGCGAAGCATTTATGCTTTTGTCGGGCAACCTGCAGCAAGACATACAGGTAAAAGGATATGCATGCCTCACAACACAGTCCCTAAAAATATCTGTCACAATACAGTGAGTAGGTATATCATGCATATCTACAATAGCCCCTAATTATATTTAACTCAGAGGGGGCTACCTATGTAACTTGATCAAACTGCAGGTGGGCCAAATTCTAAATATACGATTCAAGTAGACAGAAAATGGACGTTATGAAAATGTATCTACAGCAAAAGTGTTGTACATTATTGTTGTACATTATGTCATACCTGCCAACCTGTGAACATAATATTTTGTAAAAATGCTGCAGACACTAAATTCTTTGTTGGGGACATAGCACACATTATTTTAAAGCTTGCTCTCAGCACCCCCATTGTTGCATACACACACACATTATTAATAAAGGGAAAATCACACATCTACCCGCTCGTAGCAATTGCTACAAAAGAAACCCGTACGGATTCCTCGAAAGGAAAGCCTCACATATGAAAAAAAGAAATCGTCCAGGTCTGGGAGTCAAACCCGGGACCACCGCCTTTCCGGGACAGTCGCTTTACAATCTAAGATAACCAGGCGGCTAGCAGATGGCCGGGCGAAGTCGAATTTGTCGACAACATGAAGCAAAGGCAAGGGTCTGACGTAATAGTTCTGCGGAAACGCGCAAGGTGTAGAGAAGTAATTAATAAAGGGGAAAAAAATATTACGTCAAACCCTTGCCTTTGCTTCGTGTTGTCAACTAATTCGACTTCGCCCTGGCATCTGCTAGCCACCTGGTTATCTCAGATGGTAGAGTGGCTGCCTCGGAAAGGCGGTAGTCCCGGGTTCGAGTCCCGGACCAGGACGAATTTTTCTTCAACTGTGCGGCTTTCCTTTTGAGGAACACATACGGGTTTCATTTGTAGCAAATGGTGCGAGCGGGTGGACGTCTGATTTTCCCTTTATTAATTACTTCTCTCCACCTCGTGTGTTTGCGCAGAACTATTACGTCACACACACATTATCAACCATTATTTAACTTGTCGTGCAGCACAAAAAGCAGCAGCGAGCTTGAAACCAGTAACTGACAACATTGTTTTTTTTAGATTACAGAGCTTTACGCTGCTTCAGGAATTTATCTGACCAAACTTCCCAAAAGCAAGTGCCCCTCTGATGTTCTCGTTAGAGATATTGCATTGCTAATAATAAAGCAGTACAAGTACCATTGCAATTAATTTTTTACATGCATTTTAACAATGTCATGCCGTCAATCTCTCAACAGCTTTAAAACATCTTAACCAACACAACTTCGTTGTCTTTCTAAAGTGACATTCATAAAATTGTAAAATGAGCCCACATTTGTAAACCCACGAAAAATTCAGGAGAGTTTCCAAACATGGATGATACTAACAAAATCTGCAGCTCGTGTAAGTGGCAGCAACTGCTTTGCACACACCTTGTCACAGCATGCACATCAGGTACTTTTCCGTGCTGTTGAGGCTGCAGAAGTGCCGCAGGTGCATATGTGGAGGTGCCTCTGGTTCACAAAATCTTGCCATCCCTAAACAATAATAAATGCTCAATTTATTGTAATCCCTGCTGAAACTGTAAACTTGTGATATAAAAAGATCACGTCATATTTTGATAAAAGTCTCATACAACCAGTTACATGAAGCTGCAACTGGTTGTGCAAATATCTGATTGTAACATCACAGGCGGTTAAATAACACGTAAATCGAACTGTAGCAAACATGAATCTACTATGAAAAGGTTCACACAAACGTACAGCTGTATAACGTGAAATGTGAATTGTACTATCAAAAAATTCCGTAGGACATGAAAAGCGTTCCAAAACCTAATTTGTTTATGCGGCGCAACAAAGCACTGCTCCCAAAGGACGATGCGCTCAAAATTACAACAGACCACCTCTATTTCTGGAGAGACAATACAGAAAAGAGAAAGATTTTTCCATTAAAAAGAAGCATTGCTTATGTAATTTCGGCTTCTCTGCAAGATCGGAACCCTTTACAAGTACACGAAAACACACAGGACACTAATACACGTCATCTGACGACACTCTATAAACAGAAGAATTTCCATACAAGCTAAAAATCTGGCCATGCGTCAACGAAGGAATCGGGTGCTATCTCGCGCAGCTGTTAGCTGTGAAGACCGACACATCGACGTACTACTTCTAGAAATGCCTATACCATTTCTCAATGAAAAATTATGTACACAAACAGTAACTTTCTTTCCTTGAATTTTTGTGCCCATTTAGATCAAAGAACCACCCGCGCTAGCGTGCTTCATAGGTGAAAGTAAATAAACCACAGATAGAGCTGTTGGTAACATGAATACGTTTTAGGGCAATTTCCATGGAACTTTTTGCTAAATGTGCACTGCGACATGAAGAACAACCATTTGAAAAGCACATTTATAATTCTTGCTGCTTTACAAATCCGGATTCGGTTGTTGTACGGATCTTGCGATACGTACAACAACGCACACTTCACGAACCATAGACAGGAAGAATGCGCGAAAGCGCCGGACTTACCTTTCTCGGCGTACTCGGAAAACGCTCCTTTTAGTGTCACAGGTGCCGCGGAATCGACTGCACCAACGGTCCTTCCGGCGCACACACTGTTGAATTGCGGATCAACTACAGGACGTAAGAGCACAACTTTCACCAAATTCTTCCGTACAGTGCGATACGATGCGACAGTGCCAGAGGATGAGATCCTTTTCATGAGCCCGGAACAAAGGAAGCGCGAAGGGTCATATCTTCGGCATCGGCGCACCACACGAAGGATACTGCGGGCTACATTACGCGGTCCCAGGGGTTTTGTGATTCTCAATGCATACAAGATGCACCACAATTTTTCTCGGCACAGCGTACACACGATTAAACAACTACATCGGACGGCGTCAATACACAGCAAGCACTCACATGTAGCGACAAACTGAAGACGGCAAAATAATATCACCTGTAACTTTACCGGCGCTACCTGTGGTGCCATCTGTAGGCGGCCACCGAAAGCGACCGCGCTTTCGGTGATCTCATGGATGGTGACGGCGTTGTATATCGATGTTATGCGAGTCGTACAGCGTCTTGTACGACGTGTTTCAGCAACGTTGCTTTTAATAGAGAGGACAGCAATCTGCGTATACGCCGTATAGACGTCTCACCCACTTGAAAAACACAACAGGAAATTTTCAGTCTGTCGTATTTTGGGACGTCGTGACTGTCGTTCTGTTCTCTGTAGTGTGACGTCCTGTAGTCGAAAATTCTGTAGTTCCTGATAAATATTTGATTAAAAATTGACAGAGACCAATTTAAGGATATGTAAAATTATTAATACAAAAAAAAAATAAATAAAATAAAAGTAGACAAAAAAACGCATCCCCTGGGAATCGAACTCCGGATCTACCGGTCCCGAGACAAGCATCTTACCACTGCACCACGCCGAACATAGTTGCTATTGAATTGTTTAAACTATGTCAAGAGTGTAAATCGCTGTCTGGGTTGCTGTTTACATTTACATTTTAAAAGCCAAGATGCGCTTTCACTTCACCGCGTCAACTGCCGCATCTCTAGATGAGCAAAAGTGTTGTTACCATCGACAGGTACATCGTGGAGTGCTAGACCATCGATTTTGCTGTAACGATATCCATATTTGATAAGAAATTCAGAAGTAGACAACGGTGACCGGGGACACTGAGGGTTGTTACTGCTAATTCCGACAGTTGTCTCTTGCTCTTTAGACTTTTGAGCTCGCATATAATTCGTGTTCAATGCTATATAGCTACATAAACACTCGTGGGTGAGTCTTCATCCCGACAGAATACTGGCTTCTCACGGCAGCGCTGTACCAGATTAATGAGACCCGAGCGAGACAGCTTTTCACGCAACTTTGTGGAACAATCCAAAACTTCTTTTCCGCTTCGCATAAGCTTGTGCAATATTTCTGGGAATTAACTAATGTCTCAGTGTAACCGCACATGTAAGTCCACAGGCTTGTGGGCCCCATCTTACCAAATAAAACAAAGCGGATCCGCAGCCATTCCCGCAGATGGTATGATTTTGATCAGCGGCCGATTTTGAGGAGGCCGGTAGGGCGTTGCGGGGGGGGGGGGGAGGGGGGGGCTGGTGCCGCGTCGTCACGGCACAATTATAACAATTGGCCACGTCGACTTTAATACTGGTGTCGGTGCTATCAGTATTGCCGGCTTCAGAGAAGCACGATTGAATACCGCGCAAGAGAAAAGTACAGTGTACACCACCGATGCGAAGCTGACATGTTAATATAAAGGGCCGCGACCGAAGGTGCTTCTGTTGCGACTTCAGAACTCTTGGCCGTCGCGACCGAATGTTTCTGTTGCGACGTCATAATTGCTGTCGTAACGTCAGTAATGTCTGTCGCAACTACAGAAATGTTAGGAACATCTGTCGTACAACAGAAATTTCTGTGTTTGCAGCAGGAATTCCTGTTGTCTTTTTCAACTGGGCAGGACCGGGAATCGGATTGAAATTCGCAGCTAGCATATCGCAGTTTGGTCTGTGAATGTTCCGAGGTGGTCACGCAATTTCAGTAGAGCTTGATAATGGCCCCAATTCAGCACTAGGGGCTAAATTGTCAGGATGTCGAACAATAAAAAAGTTTCTCCCCAGTTCTATTCAAGCATTAAACTGGTATGCATGATGCCATCCAGTATGGTTGCCACAAAGCTCCAGATTAAACCAGCTTTTGTGACAAACAGGCGACCCTATATGGTGCCACTGCGTCCAGTATAAGCCAGTTTAGTTGCAAACAGGGACCCTGTTAAGACCCATTTCTGCGTGAACTGGTCATGCCTATACCTGCTTGCATGCCAAACGGGACCCCGTTCAGACCGGTTCGTGTGTAAACTGGTCCAGTTTATACCTGTTTGCATGCCAAACGGGACCCCGTTCAGACCGGTTCGTGTGTAAACTGGTCCAGTTTATACCTGTTTGCATGCCAAACGGGACCCCGTTCAAACCTGTTCATGTGTAAACTGGTCCTGTTTATACCTGTTTGTTGCTAAACAGGTCCCTGTTAGAACCAGTTTAAACCTGTATAACCCAGTTTGAATTTAAATAGGATTTTCCAATAGGGATGCATCTTTTGGTAGACGCGGACGCAGTTTTCTGCAAAACCACAAGATATGCATGCAAATGGTGCTTTTGGCAGAAGGCGCGCGTGGATTTCTACCAAACGACGTGAAAAGCATGCCGATGCTGCTCTTTTTAACATCCGCACATGGATTTGTGCCAAAACGCGTTTTAAGCATGCGCATGCATCTTTTGGTAGACGCGGACGCAGTTTTCTGCAAAACCACACGATAGGCATGCAAATGGTGCTTTTGGCAGAACGCGCGCGTGGATTTCTACCAAACGACGTGAAAAGCATGCCGATGCTGCTCTTTTTAGCACCCGCACATGGATTTGTGCCAAAACGCGTTTTTAGCATGCACATGCATCTTTTGGTAGACGCGGACGCAGTTTTCTGCAAAACCACACGATATGCATGCAAATGGTGCTTTTGTAAGAACGCGCGTGTGGATTTCTACCAAACGACGTGAAAAGCATGCCGATGCTGCTCTTTTTAGCACCCGCACATGGATTTGTGCCAAAACGCGTTTTAAGCATGCGCATGCATCTTTTGGTAGACGCGGACGCAGTTTTCTGCAAAACCACACGATATGCATGCAAATGGTGCTTTTGGCAGAACGCGCGCGTGGATTTCTACCAAACGACGTGACAAGCATGCCGATGCTGCTCTTTTTAGCACCCGCACATGGATTTGTGCCAAAACGCGTTTTAAGCATGCGCATGCATCTTTTGGTAGACGCGGACGCAGTTTTCTGCAAAACCACACGATATGCATGCAAATGGTGCTTTTGGCAGAACGCGCGCGTGGATTTCTACCAAACGACGTGAAAAGCATGCCGATGCTGCTCTTTTTAACATCCGCACATGGATTTGTGCCAAAGCGCGTTTTAACCATGCGCATGCATCTTTTGGTAGACGCGGACGCAGTTTTCTGCAAAACCACACGATATGCATGCAAATGGTGCTTTTGGCAGAACGCGCGTGTGGATTTCTACCAAACGACGTGAAAAGCATGCCGATGCTGCCCTTTTTAGCACCCGCACATGGATTTGTGCCAAAACGCGTTTTAAGCATGCGCATGCATCTTTTGGTAGACGCGGACGCAGTTTTCTGCAAAACTACACGATATGCATGCAAATGGTGCTTTTGGCAGAACGCGCGCGTGGATTTCTACCAAACGACGTGAAAAGCATGCCGATGCTGCTCTTTTTAACATCCGCACATGGATTTTTGCCAAAGCGCGTTTTAAGCATGCGCATGCATCTTTTGGTAGACGCGGACGCAGTTTTCTGCAAAACCACACGATAGGCATGCAAATGGTGCTTTTGGCAGAACGCGCGTGTGGATTTCTACCAAACGACGTGAAAAGCATGCCGATGCTGCTCTTTTTTAGCACCCGCACATGGATTTGTGCCAAAACGCGTTTTAAGCATGCGCATGCATCTTTTGGTAGACGCGGACGCAGTTTTCTGCAAAACCACAAGATATGCATGCAAATGGTGCTTTTGGCAGAACGCGCGCGTGGATTTCTACCAAACGACGTGAAAAGCATGCCGATGCTGCTCTTTTTAACATCCGCACATGGATTTGTGCCAAAACGCGTTTTAAGCATGCGCATGCATCTTTTGGTAGACGCGGACGCAGTTTTCTGCAAAACCACACGATATGCATGCAAATGGTGCTTTTGGCAGAACGCGCGCGTGGATTTCTACCAAACGACGTGAATAGCATGCCGATGCTGCTCTTTTTAACATCCGCACATGGATTTGTGCCAAAGCGCGTTTTAAGCATGCGCATGCATCTTTTGGTAGACGCGGACGCAGTTTTCTGCAAAACCACACGATATGCATGCAAATGGTGCTTTTGGCAGAACGCGCGCGTGGATTTCTACCAAACGACGTGAAAAGCATGCCGATGCTGCTCTTTTTAACATCCGCACATGGATTTGTGCCAAAACGCGTTTTAAGCATGCGCATGCATCTTTTGGTAGACGCGGACGCAGTTTTCTGCAAAACCACACGATATGCATGCAAATGGTGCTTTTGGCAGAACGCGCGCGTGGATTTCTACCAAACGACGTGAAAAGCATGCCGATGCTGCTCTTTTTAACATCCGCACATGGATTTGTGCCAAAGCGCGTTTTAAGCATGCGCATGCATCTTTTGGTAGACGCGGACGCAGTTTTCTGCAAAACCACACGATATGCATGCAAATGGTGCTTTTGGCAGAACGCGCGTGTGGATTTCTACCAAACGACGTGAAAAGCATGCCGATGCTGCTCTTTTTAGCACCCGCACATGGATTTGTGCCAAAACGCGTTTTAAGCATGCGCATGCATCTTTTGGTAGACGCGGACGCAGTTTTCTGCAAAACCACACGATATGCATGCAAATGGTGCTTTTGGCAGAACGCGCGCGTGGATTTCTACCAAACGACGTGAAAAGCATGCCGATGCTGCTCTTTTTAACATCCGCACATGGATTTGTGCCAAAGCGCGTTTTAAGCATGCGCATGCATCTTTTGGTAGACGCGGACGGAGTTTTCTGCAAAACCACACGATAGGCATGCAAATGGTGCTTTTGGCAGAACGCGCGTGTGGATTTCTACCAAACGACGTGAAAAGCATGCCGATGCTGCTCTTTTTAGCACCCGCACATGGATTTGTGCCAAAACGCGTTTTAAGCATGCGCATGCATCTTTTGGTAGACGCGGACGCAGTTTTCTGCAAAACCACAAGATATGCATGCAAATGGTGCTTTTGGCAGAAGGCGCGCGTGGATTTCTACCAAACGACGTGAAAAGCATGCCGATGCTGCTCTTTTTAACATCCGCACATGGATTTGTGCCAAAACGCGTTTTAAGCATGCGCATGCATCTTTTGGTAGACGCGGACGCAGTTTTCTGCAAAACCACACGATAGGCATGCAAATGGTGCTTTTGGCAGAACGCGCGCGTGGATTTCTACCAAACGACGTGAAAAGCATGCCGATGCTGCTCTTTTTAGGACCCGCACATGGATTTGTGCCAAAACGCGTTTTTAGCATGCACATGCATCTTTTGGTAGACGCGGACGCAGTTTTCTGCAAAACCACACGATATGCATGCAAATGGTGCTTTTGGTAGAACGCGCGTGTGGATTTCTACCAAACGACGTGAAAAGCATGCCGATGCTGCTCTTTTTAGCACCCGCACATGGATTTGTGCCAAAACGCGTTTTAAGCATGCGCATGCATCTTTTGGTAGACGCGGACGCAGTTTTCTGCAAAACCACACGATATGCATGCAAATGGTGCTTTTGGCAGAACGCGCGCGTGGATTTCTACCAAACGACGTGACAAGCATGCCGATGCTGCTCTTTTTAACATCCGCACATGGATTTGTGCCAAAGCGCGTTTTAAGCATGCGCATGCATCTTTTGGTAGACGCGGACGCAGTTTTCTGCAAAACCACACGATATGCATGCAAATGGTGCTTTTGGCAGAACGCGCGCGTGGATTTCTACCAAACGACGTGAAAAGCATGCCGATGCTGCTCTTTTTAACATCCGCACATGGATTTATGCCAAAACGCGTTTTAAGCATGCGCATGCATCTTTTGGTAGACGCGGACGCAGTTTTCAGCAAAACCACACGATATGCATGCAAATGGTGCTTTTGGCAGAACGCGCGCGTGGATTTCTACCAAACGACGTGAAAAGCATGCCGATGCTGCTCTTTTTAACATCCGCACATGGATTTGTGCCAAAGCGCGTTTTAAGCATGCGCATGCATCTTTTGGTAGACGCGGACGCAGTTTTCTGCAAAACCACACGATAGGCATGCAAATGGTGCTTTTGGCAGAACGCGCGTGTGGATTTCTACCAAACGACGTGAAAAGCATGCCGATGCTGCTCTTTTTATCACCCGCACATGGATTTGTGCCAAAACGCGTTTTAAGCATGCGCATGCATCTTTTGGTAGACGCGGACGCAGTTTTCTGCAAAACCACACGATATGCATGCAAATGGTGCTTTTGGCAGAACGCGCGCGTGGATTTCTACCAAACGACGTGAAAAGCATGCCGATGCTGCTCTTTTTAACATCCGCACATGGATTTGTGCCAAAGCGCGTTTTAAGCATGCGCATGCATCTTTTGGTAGACGCGGACGCAGTTTTCTGCAAAACCACACGATAGGCATGCAAATGGTGCGTTTGGCAGAACGCGCGCGTGGATTTCTACCAAACGACGTGAAAAGCATGCCGATGCTGCTCTTTTTAACATCCGCACATGGATGTGTGCCAAAACGCGTTTTAAGCATGCGCATGCATCTTTTGGTAGACGCGGACGCAGTTTTCTGCAAAACCACACGATATGCATGCAAATGGTGCTTTTGGCAGAACGCGCGCGTGGATTTCTACCAAACGACGTGAAAAGCATGCCGATGCTGCTCTTTTTAACATCCGCACATGGATTTGTGCCAAAGCGCGTTTTAAGCATGCGCATGCATCTTTTGGTAGACGCGGACGCAGTTTTCTGCAAAACCACACGATAGGCATGCAAATGGTGCTTTTGGCAGAACGCGCGCGTGGATTTATACCATACGACGTGAAAAGCATGCCGATGCTGCTCTTTTTAGCACCCGCACATGGATTTGTGCCAAAACGCGTATTTAGCATGCACATGCATCTTTTGGTAGACGCGGACGCAGTTTTCTGCAAAACCACACGATATGCATGCAAATGGTGCTTTTGGCAGAACGCGCGTGTGGATTTCTACCAAACGACGTGAAAAGCATGCCGATGCTGCTCTTTTTAGCACCCGCACATGGATTTGTGCCAAAACGCGTTTTAAGCATGCGCATGCATCTTTTGGTAGACGCGGACGCAGTTTTCTGCAAAACCACACGATATGCATGCAAATGATGCTTTTGGCAGAACGCGCGCGTGGATTTCTACCAAACGACGTGAAAAGCATGCCGATGCTGCTCTTTTTAGCACCCGCACATGGATTTGTGCCAAAACGCGTTTTTAGCATGCACATGCATCTTTTGGTAGACGCGGACGCAGTTTTCTGCAAAACCACACGATATGCATGCAAATGGTGCTTTTGGCACAACGCGCGTGTGGATTTCTACCAAACGACGTGAAAAGCATGCCGATGCTGCTCTTTTTAGCACCCGCACATGGATTTGTGCCAAAACGCGTTTTAAGCATGCGCATGCATCTTTTGGTAGACGCGGACGCAGTTTTCTGCAAAACCACACGATATGCATGCAAATGGTGCTTTTGGCAGAACGCGCGCGTGGATTTCTACCAAACGACGTGAAAAGCATGCCGATGCTGCTCTTTTTAGCACCCGCACATGGATTTGTGCCAAAACGCGTTTTTAGCATGCACATGCATCTTTTGGTAGGCGCGGACGCAGTTTTCTGCAAAACCACACGATATGCATGCAAATGGTGCTTTTGGCAGAACGCGCGTGTGGATTTCTACCAAACGACGTGAAAAGCATGCCGATGCTGCTCTTTTTAGCACCCGCACATGGATTTGTGCCAAAACGCGTTTTAAGCATGCGCATGCATCTTTTGGTAGACGCGGACGCAGTTTTCTGCAAAACCACACGATATGCATGCAAATGGTGCTTTTGGCAGAACGCGCGCGTGGATTTCTACCAAACGACGTGAAAAGCATGCCGATGCTGCTCTTTTTAACATCCGCACATGGATTTGTGCCAAAGCGCGTTTTAAGCATGCGCATGCATCTTTTGGTAGACGCGGACGCAGTTTTCTGCAAAACCACACGATATGCATGCAAATGGTGCTTTTGGCAGAACGCGCGTGTGGATTTCTACCAAACGACGTGAAAAGCATGCCGATGCTGCTCTTTTTAGCACCCGCACATGGATTTGTGCCAAAACGCGTTTTAAGCATGCGCATGCATCTTTTGGTAGACGCGGACGCAGTTTTCTGCAAAACCACACGATATGCATGCAAATGGTGCTTTTGGCAGAACGCGTGCGTGGATTTCTACCAAACGACGTGAAAAGCATGCCGATGCTGCTCTTTTTGACATCCGCACATGGATTTGTGCCAAAGCGCGTTTTAAGCATGCGCATGCATCTTTTGGTAGACGCGGACGCAGTTTTCTGCAAAACCACACGATAGGCATGCAAATGGTGCTTTTGGCAGAACGCGCGTGTGGATTTCTACCAAACGACGTGAAAAGCATGCCGATGCTGCTCTTTTTAGCACCCGCACATGGATTTGTGCCAAAACGCGTTTTAAGCATGCGCATGCATCTTTTGGTAGACGCGGACGCAGTTTTCTGCAAAACCACACGATATGCATGCAAATGGTGCTTTTGGCAGAACGCGCGCGTGGATTTCTACCAAACGACGTGAAAAGCATGCCGATGCTGCTCTTTTTAACATCCGCACATGGATTTGTGCCAAAGCGCGTTTTAAGCATGCGCATGCATCTTTTGGTAGACGCGGACGCAGTTTTCTGCAAAACCACACTCTAGGCATGCAAATGGTGCTTTTGGCAGAACGCGCGCGTGGATTTATACCATACGACGTGAAAAGCATGCCGATGCTGCTCTTTTTAGCACCCGCACATGGATTTGTGCCAAAACGCGTATTTAGCATGCACATGCATCTTTTGGTAGACGCGGACGCAGTTTTCTGCAAAACCACACGATATGCATGCAAATGGTGCTTTTGGCAGAACGCGCGTGTGGATTTCTACCAAACGACGTGAAAAGCATGCCGATGCTGCTCTTTTTAGCACCCGCACATGGATTTGTGCCAAAACGCGTTTTAAGCATGCGCATGCATCTTTTGGTAGACGCGGACGCAGTTTTCTGCAAAACCACACGATATGCATGCAAATGATGCTTTTGGCAGAACGCGCGCGTGGATTTCTACCAAACGACGTGACAAGCATGCCGATGCTGCTCTTTTTAACATCCGCACATGGATTTGTGCCAAAGCGCGTTTTAAGCATGCGCATGCATCTTTTGGTAGACGCGGACGCAGTTTTCTGCAAAACCACACGATATGCATGCAAATGGTGCTTTTGGCAGAACGCGCGCGTGGATTTCTACCAAACGACGTGAAAAGCATGCCGATGCTGCTCTTTTTAACATCCGCACATGGATTTGTGCCAAAACGCGTTTTAAGCATGCGCATGCATCTTTTGGTAGACGCGGACGCAGTTTTCTGCAAAACCACACGATAGGCATGCAAATGGTGCTTTTGGCAGAACGCGCGCGTGGATTTCTACCAAACGACGTGAAAAGCATGCCGATGCTGCTCTTTTTAGCACCCGCACATGGATTTGTGCCAAAACGCGTTTTTAGCATGCACATGCATCTTTTGGTAGACGCGGACGCAGTTTTCTGCAAAACCACACGATATGCATGCAAATGGTGCTTTTGGCAGAACGCGCGCGTGGATTTCTACCAAACGACGTGAAAAGCATGCCGATGCTGCTCTTTTTAACATCCGCACATGGATTTGTGCCAAAGCGCGTTTTAAGCATGCGCATGCATCTTTTGGTAGACGCGGACGCAGTTTTCTGCAAAACCACACGATATGCATGCAAATGGTGCTTTTGGCAGAACGCGCGTGTGGATTTCTACCAAACGACGTGAAAAGCATGCCGATGCTGCTCTTTTTAGCACCCGCACATGGATTTGTGCCAAAACGCGTTTTAAGCATGCGCATGCATCTTTTGGTAGACGCGGACGCAGTTTTCTGCAAAACCACACGATATGCATGCAAATGGTGCTTTTGGCAGAACGCGCGCGTGGATTTCTACCAAACGACGTGAAAAGCATGCCGATGCTGCTCTTTTTAACATCCGCACATGGATTTGTGCCAAAGCGCGTTTTAAGCATGCGCATGCATCTTTTGGTAGACGCGGACGGAGTTTTCTGCAAAACCACACGATAGGCATGCAAATGGTGCTTTTGGCAGAACGCGCGCGTGGATTTCTACCAAACGACGTGAAAAGCATACCGATGCTGCTCTTTTTAACATCCGCACATGGATTTGTGCCAAAGCGCGTTTTAAGCATGCGCATGCATCTTTTGGTAGACGCAGACGCAGTTTTCTGCAAAACCACACGATAGGCATGCAAATGGTGCTTTTGGCAGAACGCGCGCGTGGATTTCTACCAAACGACGTGAAAAGCATGCCGATGCTGCTCTTTTTAGCACCCGCACATGGATTTGTGCCAAAACGCGTTTTTAGCATGCACATGCATCTTTTGGTAGGCGCGGACGCAGTTTTCTGCAAAACCACACGATAGGCATGCAAATGGTGCTTTTGGCAGAACGCGCGTGTGGATTTCTACCAAACGACGTGAAAAGCATGCCGATGCTGCTCTTTTTAGCACCCGCACATGGATTTGTGCCAAAACGCGTTTTAAGCATGCGCATGCATCTTTTGGTAGACGCGGACGCAGTTTTCTGCAAAACCACACGATATGCATGCAAATGGTGCTTTTCGCAGAACGCGCGCGTGGATTTCTACCAAACGACGTGAAAAGCATGCCGATGCTGCTCTTTTTAACATCCGCACATGGATTTGTGCCAAAACGCGTTTTAAGCATGCGCATGCATCTTTTGGTAGACGCGGACGCAGTTTTCTGCAAAACCACACGATAGGCATGCAAATGGTGCTTTTGGCAGAACGCGCGCGTGGATTTCTACCAAACGACGTGAAAAGCATGCCGATGCTGCTCTTTTTAGCACCCGCACATGGATTTGTGCCAAAACGCGTTTTAAGCATGCGCATGCATCTTTTGGTAGACGCGGACGCAGTTTTCTGCAAAACCACACGATATGCATGCAAATGGTGCTTTTGGCAGAACGCGCGCGTGGATTTCTACCAAACGACGTGAAAAGCATGCCGATGCTGCTCTTTTTAGCACCCGCACATGGATTTGTGCCAAAACGCGTTTTTAGCATGCACATGCATCTTTTGGTAGACGCGGACGCAGTTTTCTGCAAAACCACACGGTATGCATGCAAATGGTGCTTTTGGCAGAACGCGCGCGTGGATTTCTACCAAACGACGTGAAAAGCATGCCGATGCTGCTCTTTTTAGCACCCGCACATGGATTTGTGCTAAAACGCGTTTTAAGCATGCGCATGCATCTTTTGGTAGACGCGGACGCAGCTTTCTGCAAAACCACACGATATGCATGCAAATGGTGCTTTTGGCAGAACGCGCGCGTGGATTTCTACCAAACGACGTGAAAAGCATGCCGATGCTGCTCTTTTTAACATCCGCACATGGATTTGTGCCAAAACGCGTTTTAAGCATGCGCATGCATCTTTTGGTAGACGCGGACGCAGTTTTCTGCAAACCACACGATAGGCATGCAAATGGTGCTTTTGGCAGAACGCGCGCGTGGATTTCTACCAAACGACGTGAAAAGCATGCCGATGCTGCTCTTTTTAGCACCCGCACATGGATTTGTGCCAAAACGCGTTTTAAGCATGCGCATGCATCTTTTGGTAGACGCGGACGCAGTTTTCTGCAAAACCACACGATATGCATGCAAATGGTGCTTTTGGCAGAACGCGCGCGTGGATTTCTACCAAACGACGTGAAAAGCATGCCGATGCTGCTCTTTTTAACATCCGCACATGGATTTGTGCCAAAGCGTGTTTTAAGCATGCGCATGCATCTTTTGGTAGACGCGGACGCAGTTTTCTGCAAAACCACACGATAGGCATGCAAATGGTGCTTTTGGCAGAACGCGCGCGTGGATTTCTACCAAACGACGTGAAAAGCATGCCGATGCTGCTCTTTTTAGCACCCGCACATGGATTTGAGCCAAAACGCGTTTTTAGCATGCACATGCATCTTTTGGTAGACGCGGACGCAGTTTTCTGCAAAACTACACGATATGCATGCAAATGGTGCTTTTGGCAGAACGCGCGCGTGGATTTCTACCAAACGACGTGAAAAGCATGCCGATGCTGCTCTTTTTAACATCCGCACATGGATTTTTGCCAAAGCGCGTTTTAAGCATGCGCATGCATCTTTTGGTAGACGCGGACGCAGTTTTCTGCAAAACCACACGATAGGCATGCAAATGGTGCTTTTGGCAGAACGCGCGTGTGGATTTCTACCAAACGACGTGAAAAGCATGCCGATGCTGCTCTTTTTTAGCACCCGCACATGGATTTGTGCCAAAACGCGTTTTAAGCATGCGCATGCATCTTTTGGTAGACGCGGACGCAGTTTTCTGCAAAACCACAAGATATGCATGCAAATGGTGCTTTTGGCAGAACGCGCGCGTGGATTTCTACCAAACGACGTGAAAAGCATGCCGATGCTGCTCTTTTTAACATCCGCACATGGATTTGTGCCAAAACGCGTTTTAAGCATGCGCATGCATCTTTTGGTAGACGCGGACGCAGTTTTCTGCAAAACCACACGATATGCATGCAAATGGTGCTTTTGGCAGAACGCGCGCGTGGATTTCTACCAAACGACGTGAATAGCATGCCGATGCTGCTCTTTTTAACATCCGCACATGGATTTGTGCCAAAGCGCGTTTTAAGCATGCGCATGCATCTTTTGGTAGACGCGGACGCAGTTTTCTGCAAAACCACACGATATGCATGCAAATGGTGCTTTTGGCAGAACGCGCGCGTGGATTTCTACCAAACGACGTGAAAAGCATGCCGATGCTGCTCTTTTTAACATCCGCACATGGATTTGTGCCAAAACGCGTTTTAAGCATGCGCATGCATCTTTTGGTAGACGCGGACGCAGTTTTCTGCAAAACCACACGATATGCATGCAAATGGTGCTTTTGGCAGAACGCGCGCGTGGATTTCTACCGAAACGACGTGAAAAGCATGCCGATGCTGCTCTTTTTAACATCCGCACATGGATTTGTGCCAAAGCGCGTTTTAAGCATGCGCATGCATCTTTTGGTAGACGCGGACGCAGTTTTCTGCAAAACCACACGATATGCATGCAAATGGTGCTTTTGCAGAACGCGCGTGTGGATTTCTACCAAACGACGTGAAAAGCATGCCGATGCTGCTCTTTTTAGCACCCGCACATGGATTTGTGCCAAAACGCGTTTTAAGCATGCGCATGCATCTTTTGGTAGACGCGGACGCAGTTTTCTGCAAAACCACACGATATGCATGCAAATGGTGCTTTTGGCAGAACGCGCGCGTGGATTTCTACCAAACGACGTGAAAAGCATGCCGATGCTGCTCTTTTTAACATCCGCACATGGATTTGTGCCAAAGCGACGTTTTAAGCATGCGCATGCATCTTTTGGTAGACGCGGACGGAGTTTTCTGCAAAACCACACGATAGGCATGCAAATGGTGCTTTTGGCAGAACGCGCGTGTGGATTTCTACCAAACGACGTGAAAAGCATGCCGATGCTGCTCTTTTTAGCACCCGCACATGGATTTGTGCCAAAACGCGTTTTAAGCATGCGCATGCATCTTTGGTAGACGCGGACGCAGTTTTCTGCAAAACCACAAGATATGCATGCAAATGGTGCTTTTGGCAGAAGGCGCGCGTGGATTTCTACCAAACGACGTGAAAAGCATGCCGATGCTGCTCTTTTTAACATCCGCACATGGATTTGTGCCAAAACGCGTTTTAAGCATGCGCATGCATCTTTTGGTAGACGCGGACGCAGTTTTCTGCAAACCACACGATAGGCATGCAAATGGTGCTTTTGGCAGAACGCGCGCGTGGATTTCTACCAAACGACGTGAAAAGCATGCCGATGCTGCTCTTTTTAGGACCCGCACATGGATTTGTGCCAAAACGCGTTTTTAGCATGCACATGCATCTTTTGGTAGACGCGGACGCAGTTTTCTGCAAAACCACACGATATGCATGCAAATGGTGCTTTTGGTAGAACGCGCGTGTGGATTTCTACCAAACGACGTGAAAAGCATGCCGATGCTGCTCTTTTAGCACCCGCACATGGATTTGTGCCAAAACGCGTTTTAAGCATGCGCATGCATCTTTTGGTAGACGCGGACGCAGTTTTCTGCAAAACCACACGATATGCATGCAAATGGTGCTTTTGGCAGAACGCGCGCGTGGATTTCTACCAAACGACGTGACAAGCATGCCGATGCTGCTCTTTTTAACATCCGCACATGGATTTGTGCCAAAGCGCGTTTTAAGCATGCGCATGCATCTTTTGGTAGACGCGGACGCAGTTTTCTGCAAAACCACACGATATGCATGCAAATGGTGCTTTTGGCAGAACGCGCGCGTGGATTTCTACCAAACGACGTGAAAAGCATGCCGATGCTGCTCTTTTTAACATCCGCACATGGATTTATGCCAAAACGCGTTTTAAGCATGCGCATGCATCTTTTGGTAGACGCGGACGCAGTTTTCAGCAAAACCACACGATATGCATGCAAATGGTGCTTTTGGCAGAACGCGCGCGTGGATTTCTACCAAACGACGTGAAAAGCATGCCGATGCTGCTCTTTTTAACATCCGCACATGGATTTGTGCCAAAGCGCGTTTTAAGCATGCGCATGCATCTTTTGGTAGACGCGGACGCAGTTTTCTGCAAAACCACACGATAGGCATGCAAATGGTGCTTTTGGCAGAACGCGCGTGTGGATTTCTACCAAACGACGTGAAAAGCATGCCGATGCTGCTCTTTTTAACATCCGCACATGGATTTGTGCCAAAACGCGTTTTAAGCATGCGCATGCATCTTTTGGTAGACGCGGACGCAGTTTTCTGCAAAACCACACGATAGGCATGCAAATGGTGCTTTTGGCAGAACGCGCGCGTGGATTTCTACCAAACGACGTGAAAAGCATGCCGATGCTGCTCTTTTTAGCACCCGCACATGGATTTGTGCTAAAACGCGTTTTAAGCATGCGCATGCATCTTTTGGTAGACGCGGACGCAGCTTTCTGCAAAACCACACGATATGCATGCAAATGGTGCTTTTGGCAGAACGCGCGCGTGGATTTCTACCAAACGACGTGAAAAGCATGCCGATGCTGCTCTTTTTAACATCCGCACATGGATTTGTGCCAAAACGCGTTTTAAGCATGCGCATGCATCTTTTGGTAGACGCGGACGCAGTTTTCTGCAAAACCACACGATAGGCATGCAATG
>NW_027460601.1:0-52211 GCF_050947875.1 Dermacentor variabilis | reverse complement strand
CGCGACGCAGTTTTCTGCAAAACCACACGATATGCATGCAAATGGTGCTTTTGGCAGAAAGCGCGTGTGGATTTCTACCAAACGACGTGAAAAGCATGCCGATGCTGCTCTTTTTAACATCCGCACATGGATTTGTGCCAAAGCGCGTTTTAAGCATGCGCATGCATCTTTTGGTAGACGCGGACGCAGTTTTCTGCAAAACCACACGATAGGCATGCAAATGGTGCTTTTGGCAGAACGCGCGTGTGGATTTCTACCAAACGACGTGAAAAGCATGCCGATGCTGCTCTTTTTAGCACCCGCACATGGATTTGTGCCAAAACGCGTTTTTAAGCATGCGCATGCATCTTTTGGTAGACGCGGACGCAGTTTTCTGCAAAACCACACGATATGCATGCAAATGGTGCTTTTGGCAGAACGCGCGCGTGGATTTCTACCAAACGACGTGAAAAGCATGCCGATGCTGCTCTTTTTAACATCCGCACATGGATTTGTGCCAAAGCGCGTTTTAAGCATGCGCATGCATCTTTTGGTAGACGCGGACGCAGTTTTCTGCAAAACCACACGATAGGCATGCAAATGGTGCTTTTGGCAGAACGCGCGCGTGGATTTCTACCAAACGACGTGAAAAGCATGCCGATGCTGCTATTTTTAACATCCGCACATGGATTTGTGCCAAAACGCGTTTTTAGCATGCGCGTGCATCTTTTGGTAGACGCGGACGCAGTTTTCTGCAAAAACCACACGATAGGCATGCAAATGGTGCTTTTGGCAGAACGCGCGTGTGGATTTCTACCAAACGACGTGAAAAGCATGCCGATGCTGCTCTTTTTAACATCCGCACATGGATTTGTGCCAAAACGCGTTTTTAGCATGCGCATGCATCTTTGGTAGACGCGGACGCAGTTTTCTGCAAAACCACACGATATGCATGCAAATGGTGCTTTTGGCAGAACGCGCGTGTTGATTTCTACCAAACGACGTGAAAAGCATGCCGATGCTGCTCTTTTTAACATCCGCACATGGATTTGTACCAAAACGCGTTTTAAGCATGCGCATGCATCTTTTGGTAGACGCGGACGCAGTTTTCTGCAAAACCACACGATAGGCATGCAAATGGTGCTTTTGGCAGAACGCGCGTGTGGATTTCTACCAAACGACGTGAAAAGCATGCCGATGCTGCTCTTTTTAACATCCGCACATGGATTTGTGCCAAAACGCGTTTTAAGCATGCGCATGCATCTTTTGGTAGACGCGGACGCAGTTTTCTGCAAAACCACACGATATGCATGCAAATGGTGCTTTTGGCAGAACGCGCGCGTGGATTTCTACCAAACGACGTGAAAAGCATGCCGATGCTGCTCTTTTTAACATCCGCACATGGATTTGTGCCAAAACGCGTTTTTAGCATGCGCATGCATCTTTTGGTAGACGCGGACGCAGTTTTCTGCAAAACCACACGATATGCATGCAAATGGTGCTTTTGGCAGAACGCGCGTGTGGATTTCTACCAAACGACGTGAAAAGCATGCCGATGCTGCTCTTTTTAACATCCGCACATGGATTTGTGCCAAAACGCGTTTTTAGCATGCACATGCATCTTTTGGTAGACGCGGACGCAGTTTTCTGCAAAACCACACGATATGCATGCAAATGGTGCTTTTGGCAGAAAGCGCGTGTGGATTTCTACCAAACGACGTGAAAAGCATGCCGATGCTGCTCTTTTTAACATCCGCACATGGATTTGTGCCAAAGCGCGTTTTAAGCATGCGCATGCATCTTTTGGTAGACGCGGACGCAGTTTTCTGCAAAACCACACGATAGGCATGCAAATGGTGCTTTTGGCAGAACGCGCGTGTGGATTTCTACCAAACGACGTGAAAAAGCATGCCGATGCTGCTCTTTTTAGCACCCGCACATGGATTTGTGCCAAAACGCGTTTTAAGCATGCGCATGCATCTTTTGGTAGACGCGGACGCAGTTTTCTGCAAAACCACACGATATGCATGCAAATGGTGCTTTTGGCAGAACGCGCGCGTGGATTTCTACCAAACGACGTGAAAAGCATGCCGATGCTGCTCTTTTTAACATCCGCACATGGATTTGTGCCAAAGCGCGTTTTAAGCATGCGCATGCATCTTTTGGTAGACGCGGACGCAGTTTTCTGCAAAACCACACGATAGGCATGCAAATGGTGCTTTTGGCAGAACGCGCGCGTGGATTTCTACCAAACGACGTGAAAAGCATGCCGATGCTGCTATTTTTAACATCCGACATGGATTTGTGCCAAAACGCGTTTTTAGCATGCGCATGCATCTTTTGGTAGACGCGGACGCAGTTTTCTGCAAAACCACACGATATGCATGCAAATGGTGCTTTTGGCAGAACGCGCGTGTGGATTTCTACCAAACGACGTGAAAAGCATGCCGATGCTGCTCTCTTTAGCACCCGCACATGGATTTGTGCCAAAACGCGTTTTAAGCATGCGCATGCATCTTTTGGTAGACGCGGACGCAGTTTTCTGCAAAACCACACGATAGGCATGCAAATGGTGCTTTTGGCAGAACGCGCGTGTGGATTTCTACCAAACGACGTGAAAAGCATGCCGATGCTGCTCTTTTTAGCACCCGCACATGGATTTGTGCCAAAACGCGTTTTAAGCATGCGCATGCATCTTTTGGTAGACGCGGACGCAGTTTTCTGCAAAACCACACGATATGCATGCAAATGGTGCTTTTGGCAGAACGCGCGTGTGGATTTCTACCAAACGACGTGAAAAGCATGCCGATGCTGCTCTTTTTAACATCCGCACATGGATTTGTGCCAAAACGCGTTTTTAGCATGCGCATGCATCTTTTGGTAGACGCGGACGCAGTTTTCTGCAAAACCACACGATATGCATGCAAATGGTGCTTTTGGCAGAACGCGCGTGTGGATTTCTACCAAACGACGTGAAAAGCATGCCGATGCTGCTCTTTTTAGCACCCGCACATGGATTTGTGCCAAAACGCGTTTTAAGCATGCGCATGCATCTTTTGGTAGACGCGGACGCAGTTTTCTGCAAAACCACACGATATGCATGCAAATGGTGCTTTTGGCAGAACGCGCGCGTGGATTTCTACCAAACGACGTGAAAAGCATGCCGATGCTGCTCTTTTTAACATCCGCACATGGATTTGTGCCAAAACGCGTTTTTAGCATGCGCATGCATCTTTTGGTAGACGCGGACGCAGTTTTCTGCAAAACCACACGATATGCATGCAAATGGTGCTTTTGGCAGAACGCGCGCGTGGATTTCTACCAAACGACGTGAAAAGCATGCCGATGCTGCTCTTTTTAACATCCGCACATGGATTTGTGCCAAAGCGCGTTTTAAGCATGCGCATGCATCTTTTGGTAGACGCGGACGCAGTTTTCTGCAAAACCACACGATAGGCATGCAAATGGTGCTTTTGGCAGAACGCGCGTGTGGATTTCTACCAAACGACGTGAAAAGCATGCCGATGCTGCTCTTTTTAACATCCGCACATGGATTTGTGCCAAAACGCGTTTTTAGCATGCGCATGCATCTTTTGGTAGACGCGGACGCAGTTTTCTGCAAAACCACACGATATGCATGCAAATGGTGCTTTTGGCAGAACGCGCGTGTTGATTTCTACCAAACGACGTGAAAAGCATGCCGATGCTGCTCTTTTTAACATCCGCACATGGATTTGTGCCAAAACGCGTTTTAAGCATGCGCATGCATCTTTTGGTAGACGCGGACGCAGTTTTCTGCAAAACCACACGATAGGCATGCAAATGGTGCTTTTGGCAGAACGCGCGTGTGGATTTCTACCAAACGACGTGAAAAGCATGCCGATGCTGCTCTTTTTAACATCCGCACATGGATTTGTGCCAAAACGCGTTTTAAGCATGCGCATGCATCTTTTGGTAGACGCGGACGCAGTTTTCTGCAAAACCACACGATATGCATGCAAATGGTGCTTTTGGCAGAACGCGCGCGTGGATTTCTACCAAACGACGTGAAAAGCATGCCGATGCTGCTCTTTTTAACATCCGCACATGGATTTGTGCCAAAACGCGTTTTTAGCATGCGCATGCATCTTTTGGTAGACGCGGACGCAGTTTTCTGCAAAACCACACGATATGCATGCAAATGGTGCTTTTGGCAGAACGCGCGTGTGGATTTCTACCAAACGACGTGAAAAGCATGCCGATGCTGCTCTTTTTAACATCCGCACATGGATTTGTGCCAAAACGCGTTTTTAGCATGCACATGCATCTTTTGGTAGACGCGGACGCAGTTTTCTGCAAAACCACACGATATGCATGCAAATGGTGCTTTTGGCAGAAAGCGCGTGTGGATTTCTACCAAACGACGTGAAAAGCATGCCGATGCTGCTCTTTTTAACATCCGCACATGGATTTGTGCCAAAGCGCGTTTTAAGCATGCGCATGCATCTTTTGGTAGACGCGGACGCAGTTTTCTGCAAAACCACACGATAGGCATGCAAATGGTGCTTTTGGCAGAACGCGCGTGTGGATTTCTACCAAACGACGTGAAAAGCATGCCGATGCTGCTCTTTTTAGCACCCGCACATGGATTTGTGCCAAAACGCGTTTTAAGCATGCGCATGCATCTTTTGGTAGACGCGGACGCAGTTTTCTGCAAAACCACACGATATGCATGCAAATGGTGCTTTTGGCAGAACGCGCGCGTGGATTTCTACCAAACGACGTGAAAAGCATGCCGATGCTGCTCTTTTTAACATCCGCACATGGATTTGTGCCAAAGCGCGTTTTAAGCATGCGCATGCATCTTTTGGTAGACGCGGACGCAGTTTTCTGCAAAACCACACGATAGGCATGCAAATGGTGCTTTTGGCAGAACGCGCGCGTGGATTTCTACCAAACGACGTGAAAAGCATGCCGATGCTGCTATTTTTAACATCCGGACATGGATTTGTGCCAAAACGCGTTTTTAGCATGCGCATGCATCTTTTGGTAGACGCGGACGCAGTTTTCTGCAAAACCACACGATATGCATGCAAATGGTGCTTTTGGCAGAACGCGCGTGTGGATTTCTACCAAACGACGTGAAAAGCATGCCGATGCTGCTCTCTTTAGCACCCGCACATGGATTTGTGCCAAAACGCGTTTTAAGCATGCGCATGCATCTTTTGGTAGACGCGGACGCAGTTTTCTGCAAAACCACACGATAGGCATGCAAATGGTGCTTTTGGCAGAACGCGCGTGTGGATTTCTACCAAACGACGTGAAAAGCATGCCGATGCTGCTCTTTTTAGCACCCGCACATGGATTTGTGCCAAAACGCGTTTTAAGCATGCGCATGCATCTTTTGGTAGACGCGGACGCAGTTTTCTGCAAAACCACACGATATGCATGCAAATGGTGCTTTTGGCAGAACGCGCGTGTGGATTTCTACCAAACGACGTGAAAAGCATGCCGATGCTGCTCTTTTTAACATCCGCACATGGATTTGTGCCAAAACGCGTTTTTAGCATGCACATGCATCTTTTGGTAGACGCGGACGCAGTTTTCTGCAAAACCACACGATATGCATGCAAATGGTGCTTTTGGCAGAACGCGCGTGTGGATTTCTACCAAACGACGTGAAAAGCATGCCGATGCTGCTCTTTTTAGCACCCGCACATGGATTTGTGCCAAAACGCGTTTTAAGCATGCGCATGCATCTTTTGGTAGACGCGGACGCAGTTTTCTGCAAAACCACACGATATGCATGCAAATGGTGCTTTTGGCAGAACGCGCGCGTGGATTTCTACCAAACGACGTGAAAAGCATGCCGATGCTGCTCTTTTTAACATCCGCACATGGATTTGTGCCAAAACGCGTTTTTAGCATGCGCATGCATCTTTTGGTAGACGCGGACGCAGTTTTCTGCAAAACCACACGATATGCATGCAAATGGTGCTTTTGGCAGAACGCGCGCGTGGATTTCTACCAAACGACGTGAAAAGCATGCCGATGCTGCTCTTTTTAACATCCGCACATGGATTTGTGCCAAAGCGCGTTTTAAGCATGCGCATGCATCTTTTGGTAGACGCGGACGCAGTTTTCTGCAAAACCACACGATAGGCATGCAAATGGTGCTTTTGGCAGAACGCGCGTGTGGATTTCTACCAAACGACGTGAAAAGCATGCCGATGCTGCTCTTTTTAACATCCGCACATGGATTTGTGCCAAAACGCGTTTTTAGCATGCGCATGCATCTTTTGGTAGACGCGGACGCAGTTTTCTGCAAAACCACACGATATGCATGCAAATGGTGCTTTTGGCAGAACGCGCGTGTTGATTTCTACCAAACGACGTGAAAAGCATGCCGATGCTGCTCTTTTTAACATCCGCACATGGATTTGTGCCAAACGCGTTTTAAGCATGCGCATGCATCTTTTGGTAGACGCGGACGCAGTTTTCTGCAAAACCACACGATAGGCATGCAAATGGTGCTTTTGGCAGAACGCGCGTGTGGATTTCTACCAAACGACGTGAAAAGCATGCCGATGCTGCTCTTTTTAACATCCGCACATGGATTTGTGCCAAAACGCGTTTTAAGCATGCGCATGCATCTTTTGGTAGACGCGGACGCAGTTTTCTGCAAAACCACACGATATGCATGCAAATGGTGCTTTTGGCAGAACGCGCGCGTGGATTTCTACCAAACGACGTGAAAAGCATGCCGATGCTGCTCTTTTTAACATCCGCACATGGATTTGTGCCAAAACGCGTTTTTAGCATGCGCATGCATCTTTTGGTAGACGCGGACGCAGTTTTCTGCAAAACCACACGATATGCATGCAAATGGTGCTTTTGGCAGAACGCGCGTGTGGATTTCTACCAAACGACGTGAAAAGCATGCCGATGCTGCTCTTTTTAACATCCGCACATGGATTTGTGCCAAAACGCGTTTTTAGCATGCACATGCATCTTTTGGTAGACGCGGACGCAGTTTTCTGCAAAACCACACGATATGCATGCAAATGGTGCTTTTGGCAGAAAGCGCGTGTGGATTTCTACCAAACGACGTGAAAAGCATGCCGATGCTGCTCTTTTTAACATCCGCACATGGATTTGTGCCAAAGCGCGTTTTAAGCATGCGCATGCATCTTTTGGTAGACGCGGACGCAGTTTTCTGCAAAACCACACGATAGGCATACAAATGGTGCTTTTGGCAGAACGCGCGTGTGGATTTCTACCAAACGACGTGAAAAGCATGCCGATGCTGCTCTTTTTAGCACCCGCACATGGATTTGTGCCAAAACGCGTTTTAAGCATGCGCATGCATCTTTTGGTAGACGCGGACGCAGTTTTCTGCAAAACCACACGATATGCATGCAAATGGTGCTTTTGGCAGAACGCGCGCGTGGATTTCTACCAAACGACGTGAAAAGCATGCCGATGCTGCTCTTTTTAACATCCGCACATGGATTTGTGCCAAAGCGCGTTTTAAGCATGCGCATGCATCTTTTGGTAGACGCGGACGCAGTTTTCTGCAAAACCACACGATAGGCATGCAAATGGTGCTTTTGGCAGAACGCGCGCGTGGATTTCTACCAAACGACGTGAAAAGCATGCCGATGCTGCTATTTTTAACATCCCGCACATGGATTTGTGCCAAAACGCGTTTTTAGCATGCGCATGCATCTTTTGGTAGACGCGGACGCAGTTTTCTGCAAAACCACACGATATGCATGCAAATGGTGCTTTTGGCAGAACGCGCGTGTGATTTCTACCAACGACGTGAAAAGCATGCCGATGCTGCTCTTTTTAACATCCGCACATGGATTTGTGCCAAAACGCGTTTTAAGCATGCGCATGCATCTTTTGGTAGACGCGGACGCAGTTTTCTGCAAAACCACACGATAGGCATGCAAATGGTGCTTTTGGCAGAACGCGCGTGTGGATTTCTACCAAACGACGTGAAAAGCATGCCGATGCTGCTCTTTTTAACATCCGCACATGGATTTGTGCCAAAACGCGTTTTAAGCATGCGCATGCATCTTTTGGTAGACGCGGACGCAGTTTTCTGCAAAACCACACGATATGCATGCAAATGGTGCTTTTGGCAGAACGCGCGCGTGGATTTCTACCAAACGACGTGAAAAGCATGCCGATGCTGCTCTTTTTAACATCCGCACATGGATTTGTGCCAAAACGCGTTTTTAGCATGCGCATGCATCTTTTGGTAGACGCGGACGCAGTTTTCTGCAAAACCACACGATATGCATGCAAATGGTGCTTTTGGCAGAACGCGCGTGTGGATTTCTACCAAACGACGTGAAAAGCATGCCGATGCTGCTCTTTTTAACATCCGCACATGGATTTGTGCCAAAACGCGTTTTAGCATGCACATGCATCTTTTGGTAGACGCGGACGCAGTTTTCTGCAAAACCACACGATATGCATGCAAATGGTGCTTTTGGCAGAAAGCGCGTGTGGATTTCTACCAAACGACGTGAAAAGCATGCCGATGCTGCTCTTTTTAACATCCGCACATGGATTTGTGCCAAAGCGCGTTTTAAGCATGCGCATGCATCTTTTGGTAGACGCGGACGCAGTTTTCTGCAAAACCACACGATAGGCATGCAAATGGTGCTTTTGGCAGAACGCGCGTGTGGATTTCTACCAAACGACGTGAAAAGCATGCCGATGCTGCTCTTTTTAGCACCCGCACATGGATTTGTGCCAAAACGCGTTTTAAGCATGCGCATGCATCTTTTGGTAGACGCGGACGCAGTTTTCTGCAAAACCACACGATATGCATGCAAATGGTGCTTTTGGCAGAACGCGCGCGTGGATTTCTACCAAACGACGTGAAAAGCATGCCGATGCTGCTCTTTTTAACATCCGCACATGGATTTGTGCCAAAGCGCGTTTTAAGCATGCGCATGCATCTTTTGGTAGACGCGGACGCAGTTTTCTGCAAAACCACACGATAGGCATGCAAATGGTGCTTTTGGCAGAACGCGCGCGTGGATTTCTACCAAACGACGTGAAAAGCATGCCGATGCTGCTATTTTTAACATCCGCACATGGATTTGTGCCAAAACGCGTTTTTAGCATGCGCATGCATCTTTTGGTAGACGCGGACGCAGTTTTCTGCAAAACCACACGATATGCATGCAAATGGTGCTTTTGGCAGAACGCGCGTGTGGATTTCTACCAAACGACGTGAAAAGCATGCCGATGCTGCTCTTTTAGCACCCGCACATGGATTTGTGCCAAAACGCGTTTTAAGCATGCGCATGCATCTTTTGGTAGACGCGGACGCAGTTTTCTGCAAAACCACACGATAGGCATGCAAATGGTGCTTTTGGCAGAACGCGCGTGTGGATTTCTACCAAACGACGTGAAAAGCATGCCGATGCTGCTCTTTTTAGCACCCGCACATGGATTTGTGCCAAAACGCGTTTTAAGCATGCGCATGCATCTTTTGGTAGACGCGGACGCAGTTTTCTGCAAAACCACACGATATGCATGCAAATGGTGCTTTTGGCAGAACGCGCGTGTGGATTTCTACCAAACGACGTGAAAAGCATGCCGATGCTGCTCTTTTTAACATCCGCACATGGATTTGTGCCAAAACGCGTTTTTAGCATGCACATGCATCTTTTGGTAGACGCGGACGCAGTTTTCTGCAAAACCACACGATATGCATGCAAATGGTGCTTTTGGCAGAACGCGCGTGTGGATTTCTACCAAACGACGTGAAAAGCATGCCGATGCTGCTCTTTTTAGCACCCGCACATGGATTTGTGCCAAAACGCGTTTTAAGCATGCGCATGCATCTTTTGGTAGACGCGGACGCAGTTTTCTGCAAAACCACACGATATGCATGCAAATGGTGCTTTTGGCAGAACGCGCGCGTGGATTTCTACCAAACGACGTGAAAAGCATGCCGATGCTGCTCTTTTTAACATCCGCACATGGATTTGTGCCAAAACGCGTTTTAAGCATGCGCATGCATCTTTTGGTAGACGCGGACGCAGTTTTCTGCAAAACCACACGATATGCATGCAAATGGTGCTTTTGGCAGAACGCGCGCGTGGATTTCTACCAAACGACGTGAAAAGCATGCCGATGCTGCTCTTTTTAACATCCGCACATGGATTTGTGCCAAAACGCGTTTTTAGCATGCACATGCATCTTTTGGTAGACGCGGACGCAGTTTTCTGCAAAACCACACGATATGCATGCAAATGGTGCTTTTGGCAGAACGCGCGTGTGGATTTCTACCAAACGACGTGAAAAGCATGCCGATGCTGCTCTTTTTAACATCCGCACATGGATTTGTGCCAAAGCGCGTTTTAAGCATGCGCATGCATCTTTTGGTAGACGCGGACGCAGTTTTCTGCAAAACCACACGATAGGCATGCAAATGGTGCTTTTGGCAGAACGCGCGTGTGGATTTCTACCAAACGACGTGAAAAGCATGCCGATGCTGCTCTTTTTAGCACCCGCACATGGATTTGTGCCAAAACGCGTTTTAAGCATGCGCATGCATCTTTTGGTAGACGCGGACGCAGTTTTCTGCAAAACCACACGATATGCATGCAAATGGTGCTTTTGGCAGAACGCGCGTGTGGATTTCTACCAAACGACGTGAAAAGCATGCCGATGCTGCTCTTTTTAACATCCGCACATGGATTTGTGCCAAAACGCGTTTTTAGCATGCACATGCATCTTTTGGTAGACGCGGACGCAGTTTTCTGCAAAACCACACGATATGCATGCAAATGGTGCTTTTGGCAGAACGCGCGTGTGGATTTCTACCAAACGACGTGAAAAGCATGCCGATGCTGCTCTTTTTAGCATCCGCACATGGATTTGTGCCAAAACGCGTTTTAAGCATGCGCATGCATCTTTTGGTAGACGCGGACGCAGTTTTCTGCAAAACCACACGATATGCATGCAAATGGTGCTTTTGGCAGAACGCGCGCGTGGATTTCTACCAAACGACGTGAAAAGCATGCCGATGCTGCTCTTTTTAACATCCGCACATGGATTTGTGCCAAAACGCGTTTTAAGCATGCGCATGCATCTTTTGGTAGACGCGGACGCAGTTTTCTGCAAAACCACACGATAGGCATGCAAATGGTGCTTTTGGCAGAACGCGCGCGTGGATTTCTACCAAACGACGTGAAAAGCATGCCGATGCTGCTCTTTTTAACATCCGCACATGGATTTGTGCCAAAACGCGTTTTTAGCATGCGCATGCATCTTTTGGTAGACGCGGACGCAGTTTTCTGCAAAACCACACGATATGCATGCAAATGGTGCTTTTGGCAGAACGCGCGTGTGGATTTCTACCAAACGACGTGAAAAGCATGCCGATGCTGCTCTTTTTAACATCCGCACATGGATTTGTGCCAAAACGCGTTTTAAGCATGCGCATGCATCTTTTGGTAGACGCGGACGCAGTTTTCTGCAAAACCACACGATAGGCATGCAAATGGTGCTTTTGGCAGAACGCGCGTGTGGATTTCTACCAAACGACGTGAAAAGCATGCCGATGCTGCTCTTTTTAACATCCGCACATGGATTTGTGCCAAAAGCGCGTTTTAAGCATGCGCATGCATCTTTTGGTAGACGCGGACGCAGTTTTCTGCAAAACCACACGATAGGCATGCAAATGGTGCTTTTGGCAGAACGCGCGTGTGGATTTCTACCAAACGACGTGAAAAGCATGCCGATGCTGCTCTTTTAGCACCCGCACATGGATTTGTGCCAAAACGCGTTTTAAGCATGCGCATGCATCTTTTGGTAGACGCGGACGCAGTTTTCTGCAAAACCACACGATATGCATGCAAATGGTGCTTTTGGCAGAACGCGCGCGTGGATTTCTACCAAACGACGTGAAAAGCATGCCGATGCTGCTCTTTTTAACATCCGCACATGGATTTGTGCCAAAAGCGCGTTTTAAGCATGCGCATGCATCTTTTGGTAGACGCGGACGCAGTTTTCTGCAAAACCACACGATAGGCATGCAAATGGTGCTTTTGGCAGAACGCGCGCGTGGATTTCTACCAAACGACGTGAAAAGCATGCCGATGCTGCTCTTTTTAACATCCGCACATGGATTTGTGCCAAAACGCGTTTTTAGCATGCGCGATGCATCTTTTGGTAGACGCGGACGCAGTTTTCTGCAAAACCACACGATATGCATGCAAATGGTGCTTTTGGCAGAACGCGCGTGTGGATTTCTACCAAACGACGTGAAAAGCATGCCGATGCTGCTCTCTTTAGCACCCGCACATGGATTTGTGCCAAAACGCGTTTTAAGCATGCGCATGCATCTTTTGGTAGACGCGGACGCAGTTTTCTGCAAAACCACACGATAGGCATGCAAATGGTGCTTTTGGCAGAACGCGCGTGTGGATTTCTACCAAACGACGTGAAAAGCATGCCGATGCTGCTCTTTTTAGCACCCGCACATGGATTTGTGCCAAAACGCGTTTTAAGCATGCGCATGCATCTTTTGGTAGACGCGGACGCAGTTTTCTGCAAAACCACACGATATGCATGCAAATGGTGCTTTTGGCAGAACGCGCGTGTGGATTTCTACCAAACGACGTGAAAAGCATGCCGATGCTGCTCTTTTTAACATCCGCACATGGATTTGTGCCAAAACGCGTTTTTAGCATGCACATGCATCTTTTGGTAGACGCGGACGCAGTTTTCTGCAAAACCACACGATATGCATGCAAATGGTGCTTTTGGCAGAACGCGCGTGTGGATTTCTACCAAACGACGTGAAAAGCATGCCGATGCTGCTCTTTTTAGCACCCGCACATGGATTTGTGCCAAAACGCGTTTTAAGCATGCGCATGCATCTTTTGGTAGACGCGGACGCAGTTTTCTGCAAAACCACACGATATGCATGCAAATGGTGCTTTTGGCAGAACGCGCGCGTGGATTTCTACCAAACGACGTGAAAAGCATGCCGATGCTGCTCTTTTTAACATCCGCACATGGATTTGTGCCAAAACGCGTTTTTAGCATGCGCATGCATCTTTTGGTAGACGCGGACGCAGTTTTCTGCAAAACCACACGATATGCATGCAAATGGTGCTTTTGGCAGAACGCGCGCGTGGATTTCTACCAAACGACGTGAAAAGCATGCCGATGCTGCTCTTTTTAACATCCGCACATGGATTTGTGCCAAAACGCGTTTTTAGCATGCACATGCATCTTTTGGTAGACGCGGACGCAGTTTTCTGCAAAACCACACGATATGCATGCAAATGGTGCTTTTGGCAGAACGCGCGTGTGGATTTCTACCAAACGACGTGAAAAGCATGCCGATGCTGCTCTTTTTAACATCCGCACATGGATTTGTGCCAAAGCGCGTTTTAAGCATGCGCATGCATCTTTTGGTAGACGCGGACGCAGTTTTCTGCAAAACCACACGATAGGCATGCAAATGGTGCTTTTGGCAGAACGCGCGTGTGGATTTCTACCAAACGACGTGAAAAGCATGCCGATGCTGCTCTTTTTAGCACCCGCACATGGATTTGTGCCAAAACGCGTTTTAAGCATGCGCATGCATCTTTTGGTAGACGCGGACGCAGTTTTCTGCAAAACCACACGATATGCATGCAAATGGTGCTTTTGGCAGAACGCGCGTGTGGATTTCTACCAAACGACGTGAAAAGCATGCCGATGCTGCTCTTTTTAACATCCGCACATGGATTTGTGCCAAAACGCGTTTTTAGCATGCACATGCATCTTTTGGTAGACGCGGACGCAGTTTTCTGCAAAACCACACGATATGCATGCAAATGGTGCTTTTGGCAGAACGCGCGTGTGGATTTCTACCAAACGACGTGAAAAGCATGCCGATGCTGCTCTTTTTAGCACCCGCACATGGATTTGTGCCAAAACGCGTTTTAAGCATGCGCATGCATCTTTTGGTAGACGCGGACGCAGTTTTCTGCAAAACCACACGATAGGCATGCAAATGGTGCTTTTGGCAGAACGCGCGTGTGGATTTCTACCAAACGACGTGAAAAGCATGCCGATGCTGCTCTTTTTAGCACCCGCACATGGATTTGTGCCAAAACGCGTTTTAAGCATGCGCATGCATCTTTTGGTAGACGCGGACGCAGTTTTCTGCAAAACCACACGATAGGCATGCAAATGGTGCTTTTGGCAGAACGCGCGCGTGGATTTCTACCAAACGACGTGAAAAGCATGCCGATGCTGCTCTTTTTAACATCCGCACATGGATTTGTGCCAAAGCGCGTTTTAAGCATGCGCATGCATCTTTTGGTAGACGCGGACGCAGTTTTCTGCAAAACCACACGATAGGCATGCAAATGGTGCTTTTGGCAGAACGCGCGCGTGGATTTCTACCAAACGACGTGAAAAGCATGCCGATGCTGCTATTTTTAACATCCGCACATGGATTTGTGCCAAAACGCGTTTTTAGCATGCGCGTGCATCTTTTGGTAGACGCGGACGCAGTTTTCTGCAAAACCACACGATATGCATGCAAATGGTGCTTTTGGCAGAACGCGCGTGTGGATTTCTACCAAACGACGTGAAAAGCATGCCGATGCTGCTCTCTTTAGCACCCGCACATGGATTTGTGCCAAAACGCGTTTTAAGCATGCGCATGCATCTTTTGGTAGACGCGGACGCAGTTTTCTGCAAAACCACACGATAGGCATGCAAATGGTGCTTTTGGCAGAACGCGCGTGTGGATTTCTACCAAACGACGTGAAAAGCATGCCGATGCTGCTCTTTTTAGCACCCGCACATGGATTTGTGCCAAAACGCGTTTTAAGCATGCGCATGCATCTTTTGGTAGACGCGGACGCAGTTTTCTGCAAAACCACACGATATGCATGCAAATGGTGCTTTTGGCAGAACGCGCGTGTGGATTTCTACCAAACGACGTGAAAAGCATGCCGATGCTGCTCTTTTTAACATCCGCACATGGATTTGTGCCAAAACGCGTTTTTAGCATGCACATGCATCTTTTGGTAGACGCGGACGCAGTTTTCTGCAAAACCACACGATATGCATGCAAATGGTGCTTTTGGCAGAACGCGCGTGTGGATTTCTACCAAACGACGTGAAAAGCATGCCGATGCTGCTCTTTTTAGCACCCGCACATGGATTTGTGCCAAAACGCGTTTTAAGCATGCGCATGCATCTTTTGGTAGACGCGGACGCAGTTTTCTGCAAAACCACACGATATGCATGCAAATGGTGCTTTTGGCAGAACGCGCGCGTGGATTTCTACCAAACGACGTGAAAAGCATGCCGATGCTGCTCTTTTTAACATCCGCACATGGATTTGTGCCAAAACGCGTTTTTAGCATGCGCATGCATCTTTTGGTAGACGCGGACGCAGTTTTCTGCAAAACCACACGATATGCATGCAAATGGTGCTTTTGGCAGAACGCGCGCGTGGATTTCTACCAAACGACGTGAAAAGCATGCCGATGCTGCTCTTTTTAACATCCGCACATGGATTTGTGCCAAAACGCGTTTTTAGCATGCACATGCATCTTTTGGTAGACGCGGACGCAGTTTTCTGCAAAACCACACGATATGCATGCAAATGGTGCTTTTGGCAGAACGCGCGTGTGGATTTCTACCAAACGACGTGAAAAGCATGCCGATGCTGCTCTTTTTAACATCCGCACATGGATTTGTGCCAAAGCGCGTTTTAAGCATGCGCATGCATCTTTTGGTAGACGCGGACGCAGTTTTCTGCAAAACCACACGATAGGCATGCAAATGGTGCTTTTGGCAGAACGCGCGTGTGGATTTCTACCAAACGACGTGAAAAGCATGCCGATGCTGCTCTTTTTAGCACCCGCACATGGATTTGTGCCAAAACGCGTTTTAAGCATGCGCATGCATCTTTTGGTAGACGCGGACGCAGTTTTCTGCAAAACCACACGATATGCATGCAAATGGTGCTTTTGGCAGAACGCGCGTGTGGATTTCTACCAAACGACGTGAAAAGCATGCCGATGCTGCTCTTTTTAACATCCGCACATGGATTTGTGCCAAAACGCGTTTTTAGCATGCACATGCATCTTTTGGTAGACGCGGACGCAGTTTTCTGCAAAACCACACGATATGCATGCAAATGGTGCTTTTGGCAGAACGCGCGTGTGGATTTCTACCAAACGACGTGAAAAGCATGCCGATGCTGCTCTTTTTAGCACCCGCACATGGATTTGTGCCAAAACGCGTTTTAAGCATGCGCATGCATCTTTTGGTAGACGCGGACGCAGTTTTCTGCAAAACCACACGATAGGCATGCAAATGGTGCTTTTGGCAGAACGCGCGTGTGGATTTCTACCAAACGACGTGAAAAGCATGCCGATGCTGCTCTTTTTAGCACCCGCACATGGATTTGTGCCAAAACGCGTTTTAAGCATGCGCATGCATCTTTTGGTAGACGCGGACGCAGTTTTCTGCAAAACCACACGATAGGCATGCAAATGGTGCTTTTGGCAGAACGCGCGCGTGGATTTCTACCAAACGACGTGAAAAGCATGCCGATGCTGCTCTTTTTAACATCCGCACATGGATTTGTGCCAAAACGCGTTTTTAGCATGCGCATGCATCTTTTGGTAGACGCGGACGCAGTTTTCTGCAAAACCACACGATATGCATGCAAATGGTGCTTTTGGCAGAACGCGCGTGTGGATTTCTACCAAACGACGTGAAAAGCATGCCGATGCTGCTCTTTTTAACATCCGCACATGGATTTGTGCCAAAACGCGTTTTTAGCATGCACATGCATCTTTTGGTAGACGCGGACGCAGTTTTCTGCAAAACCACACGATATGCATGCAAATGGTGCTTTTGGCAGAACGCGCGTGTGGATTTCTACCAAACGACGTGAAAAGCATGCCGATGCTGCTCTTTTTAACATCCGCACATGGATGCCAAAGCGCGTTTTAAGCATGCGCATGCATCTTTTGGTAGACGCGGACGCAGTTTTCTGCAAAACCACACGATAGGCATGCAAATGGTGCTTTTGGCAGAACGCGCGTGTGGATTTCTACCAAACGACGTGAAAAGCATGCCGATGCTGCTCTTTTTAGCACCCGCACATGGATTTGTGCCAAAACGCGTTTTAAGCATGCGCATGCATCTTTTGGTAGACGCGGACGCAGTTTTCTGCAAAACCACACGATATGCATGCAAATGGTGCTTTTGGCAGAACGCGCGCGTGGATTTCTACCAAACGACGTGAAAAGCATGCCGATGCTGCTCTTTTTAGCACCCGCACATGGATTTGTGCCAAAACGCGTTTTAAGCATGCGCATGCATCTTTTGGTAGACGCGGACGCAGTTTTCTGCAAAACCACACGATATGCATGCAAATGGTGCTTTTGGCAGAACGCGCGCGTGGATTTCTACCAAACGACGTGAAAAGCATGCCGATGCTGCTCTTTTTAACATCCGCACATGGATTTGTGCCAAAGCGCGTTTTAAGCATGCGCATGCATCTTTTGGTAGACGCGGACGCAGTTTTCTGCAAAACCACACGATAGGCATGCAAATGGTGCTTTTGGCAGAACGCGCGTGTGGATTTCTACCAAACGACGTGAAAAGCATGCCGATGCTGCTCTTTTTAACATCCGCACATGGATTTGTGCCAAAACGCGTTTTTAGCATGCGCATGCATCTTTTGGTAGACGCGGACGCAGTTTTCTGCAAAACCACACGATATGCATGCAAATGGTGCTTTTGGCAGAACGCGCGTGTGGATTTCTACCAAACGACGTGAAAAGCATGCCGATGCTGCTCTTTTTAACATCCGCACATGGATTTGTGCCAAAACGCGTTTTAAGCATGCGCATGCATCTTTTGGTAGACGCGGACGCAGTTTTCTGCAAAACCACACGATAGGCATGCAAATGGTGCTTTTGGCAGAACGCGCGTGTGGATTTCTACCAAACGACGTGAAAAGCATGCCGATGCTGCTCTTTTTAGCACCCGCACATGGATTTGTGCCAAAACGCGTTTTAAGCATGCGCATGCATCTTTTGGTAGACGCGGACGCAGTTTTCTGCAAAACCACACGATAGGCATGCAAATGGTGCTTTTGGCAGAACGCGCGCGTGGATTTCTACCAAACGACGTGAAAAGCATGCCGATGCTGCTCTTTTTAACATCCGCACATGGATTTGTGCCAAAGCGCGTTTTAAGCATGCGCATGCATCTTTTGGTAGACGCGGACGCAGTTTTCTGCAAAACCACACGATAGGCATGCAAATGGTGCTTTTGGCAGAACGCGCGCGTGGATTTCTACCAAACGACCTGAAAAGCATGCCGATGCTGCTCTTTTTAGCACCCGCACATGGATTTGTGCCAAAACGCGTTTTAAGCATGCGCATGCATCTTTTGGTAGACGCGGACGCAGTTTTCTGCAAAACCACACGATAGGCATGCAAATGGTGCTTTTGGCAGAACGCGCGCGTGGATTTCTACCAAACGACGTGAAAAGCATGCCGATGCTGCTCTTTTTAACATCCGCACATGGATTTGTGCCAAAGCGCGTTTTAAGCATGCGCATGCATCTTTTGGTAGACGCGGACGCAGTTTTCTGCAAAACCACACGATAGGCATGCAAATGGTGCTTTTGGCAGAACGCGCGTGTGGATTTCTACCAAACGACGTGAAAAGCATGCCGATGCTGCTCTTTTTAGCACCCGCACATGGATTTGTGCCAAAACGCGTTTTTAGCATGCACATGCATCTTTTGGTAGACGCGGACGCAGTTTTCTGCAAAACCACACGATATGCATGCAAATGGTGCTTTTGGCAGAACGCGCGTGTGGATTTCTACCAAACGACGTGAAAAGCATGCCGATGCTGCTCTTTTTAGCACCCGCACATGGATTTGTGCCAAAACGCGTTTTAAGCATGCGCATGCATCTTTTGGTAGACGCGGACGCAGTTTTCTGCAAAACCACACGATATGCATGCAAATGGTGCTTTTGGCAGAACGCGCGCGTGGATTTCTACCAAACGACGTGAAAAGCATGCCGATGCTGCTCTTTTTAACATCCGCACATGGATTTGTGCCAAAGCGCGTTTTAAGCATGCGCATGCATCTTTTGGTAGACGCGGACGCAGTTTTCTGCAAAACCACACGATAGGCATGCAAATGGTGCTTTTGGCAGAACGCGCGTGTGGATTTCTACCAAACGACGTGAAAAGCATGCCGATGCTGCTCTTTTTACCATCCGCACATGGATTTGTGCCAAAACGCGTTTTTAGCATGCGCATGCATCTTTTGGTAGACGCGGACGCAGTTTTCTGCAAAACCACACGATATGCATGCAAATGGTGCTTTTGGCAGAACGCGCGTGTGGATTTCTACCAAACGACGTGAAAAGCATGCCGATGCTGCTCTTTTTAACATCCGCACATGGATTTGTGCCAAAGCGCGTTTTAAGCATGCGCATGCATCTTTTGGTAGACGCGGACGCAGTTTTCTGCAAAACCACACGATAGGCATGCAAATGGTGCTTTTGGCAGAACGCGCGTGTGGATTTCTACCAAACGACGTGAAAAGCATGCCGATGCTGCTCTTTTTAGCACCCGCACATGGATTTGTGCCAAAACGCGTTTTAAGCATGCGCATGCATCTTTTGGTAGACGCGGACGCAGTTTTCTGCAAAACCACACGATAGGCATGCAAATGGTGCTTTTGGCAGAACGCGCGCGTGGATTTCTACCAAACGACGTGAAAAGCATGCCGATGCTGCTCTTTTTAACATCCGCACATGGATTTGTGCCAAAACGCGTTTTTAGCATGCGCATGCATCTTTTGGTAGACGCGGACGCAGTTTTCTGCAAAACCACACGATATGCATGCAAATGGTGCTTTTGGCAGAACGCGCGTGTGGATTTCTACCAAACGACGTGAAAAGCATGCCGATGCTGCTATTTTTAACATCCGCACATGGATTTGTGCCAAAACGCGTTTTTAGCATGCGCATGCATCTTTTGGTAGACGCGGACGCAGTTTTCTGCAAAACCACACGATATGCATGCAAATGGTGCTTTTGGCAGAACGCGCGTGTGGATTTCTACCAAACGACGTGAAAAGCATGCCGATGCTGCTCTTTTTAACATCCGCACATGGATTTGTGCCAAAACGCGTTTTAAGCATGCGCATGCATCTTTTGGTAGACGCGGACGCAGTTTTCTGCAAAACCACACGATAGGCATGCAAATGGTGCTTTTGGCAGAACGCGCGTGTGGATTTCTACCAAACGACGTGAAAAGCATGCCGATGCTGCTCTTTTTAGCACCCGCACATGGATTTGTGCCAAAACGCGTTTTAAGCATGCGCATGCATCTTTTGGTAGACGCGGACGCAGTTTTCTGCAAAACCACACGATAGGCATGCAAATGGTGCTTTTGGCAGAACGCGCGCGTGGATTTCTACCAAACGACGTGAAAAGCATGCCGATGCTGCTCTTTTTAACATCCGCACATGGATTTGTGCCAAAACGCGTTTTTAGCATGCGCATGCATCTTTTGGTAGACGCGGACGCAGTTTTCTGCAAAACCACACGATATGCATGCAAATGGTGCTTTTGGCAGAACGCGCGTGTGGATTTCTACCAAACGACGTGAAAAGCATGCCGATGCTGCTCTTTTTAACATCCGCACATGGATTTGTGCCAAAACGCGTTTTTAGCATGCACATGCATCTTTTGGTAGACGCGGACGCAGTTTTCTGCAAAACCACACGATCTGCATGCAAATGGTGCTTTTGGCAGAACGCGCGTGTGGATTTCTACCAAACGACGTGAAAAGCATGCCGATGCTGCTCTTTTTAACATCCGCACATGGATTTGTGCCAAAGCGCGTTTTTAGCATGCGCATGCATCTTTTGGTAGACGCGGACGCAGTTTTCTGCAAAACCACACGATAGGCATGCAAATGGTGCTTTTGGCAGAACGCGCGTGTGGATTTCTACCAAACGACGTGAAAAGCATGCCGATGCTGCTCTTTTTAGCACCCGCACATGGATTTGTGCCAAAACGCGTTTTAAGCATGCGCATGCATCTTTTGGTAGACGCGGACGCAGTTTTCTGCAAAACCACACGATAGGCATGCAAATGGTGCTTTTGGCAGAACGCGCGTGTGGATTTCTACCAAACGACGTGAAAAGCATGCCGATGCTGCTCTTTTTAACATCCGCACATGGATTTGTGCCAAAACGCGTTTTTAGCATGCGCATGCATCTTTTGGTAGACGCGGACGCAGTTTTCTGCAAAACCACACGATATGCATGCAAATGGTGCTTTTGGCAGAACGCGCGTGTGGATTTCTACCAAACGACGTGAAAAGCATGCCGATGCTGCTCTTTTTAACATCCGCACATGGATTTGTGCCAAAACGCGTTTTAAGCATGCGCATGCATCTTTTGGTAGACGCGGACGCAGTTTTCTGCAAAACCACACGATAGGCATGCAAATGGTGCTTTTGGCAGAACGCGCGTGTGGATTTCTACCAAACGACGTGAAAAGCATGCCGATGCTGCTCTTTTTAGCACCCGCACATGGATTTGTGCCAAAACGCGTTTTAAGCATGCGCATGCATCTTTTGGTAGACGCGGACGCAGTTTTCTGCAAAACCACACGATAGGCATGCAAATGGTGCTTTTGGCAGAACGCGCGCGTGGATTTCTACCAAACGACGTGAAAAGCATGCCGATGCTGCTCTTTTTAACATCCGCACATGGATTTGTGCCAAAGCGCGTTTTAAGCATGCGCATGCATCTTTTGGTAGACGCGGACGCAGTTTTCTGCAAAACCACACGATAGGCATGCAAATGGTGCTTTTGGCAGAACGCGCGTGTGGATTTCTACCAAACGACGTGAAAAGCATGCCGATGCTGCTCTTTTTAGCACCCGCACATGGATTTGTGCCAAAACGCGTTTTAAGCATGCGCATGCATCTTTTGGTAGACGCGGACGCAGTTTTCTGCAAAACCACACGATAGGCATGCAAATGGTGCTTTTGGCAGAACGCGCGCGTGGATTTCTACCAAACGACGTGAAAAGCATGCCGATGCTGCTCTTTTTAACATCCGCACATGGATTTGTGCCAAAGCGCGTTTTAAGCATGCGCATGCATCTTTTGGTAGACGCGGACGCAGTTTTCTGCAAAACCACACGATAGGCATGCAAATGGTGCTTTTGGCAGAACGCGCGTGTGGATTTCTACCAAACGACGTGAAAAGCATGCCGATGCTGCTCTTTTTAGCACCCGCACATGGATTTGTGCCAAAACGCGTTTTTAGCATGCACATGCATCTTTTGGTAGACGCGGACGCAGTTTTCTGCAAAACCACACGATATGCATGCAAATGGTGCTTTTGGCAGAACGCGCGTGTGGATTTCTACCAAACGACGTGAAAAGCATGCCGATGCTGCTCTTTTTAGCACCCGCACATGAATTTGTGCCAAAACGCGTTTTAAGCATGCGCATGCATCTTTTGGTAGACGCGGACGCAGTTTTCTGCAAAACCACACGATATGCATGCAAATGGTGCTTTTGGCAGAACGCGCGCGTGGATTTCTACCAAACGACGTGGAAAGCATGCCGATGCTGCTCTTTTTAACATCCGCACATTGATTTGTGCCAAAGCGCGTTTTAAGCATGCGCATGCATCTTTTGGTAGACGCGGACGCAGTTTTCTGCAAAACCACACGATAGGCATGCAAATGGTGCTTTTGGCAGAACGCGCGTGTGGATTTCTACCAAACGACGTGAAAAGCATGCCGATGCTGCTCTTTTTAACATCCGCACATGGATTTGTGCCAAAACGCGTTTTTAGCATGCGCATGCATCTTTTGGTAGACGCGGACGCAGTTTTCTGCAAAACCACACGATATGCATGCAAATGGTGCTTTTGGCAGAACGCGCGTGTGGATTTCTACCAAACGACGTGAAAAGCATGCCGATGCTGCTCTTTTTAACATCCGCACATGGATTTGTGCCAAAACGCGTTTTAAGCATGCGCATGCATCTTTTGGTAGACGCGGACGCAGTTTTCTGCAAAACCACACGATAGGCATGCAAATGGTGCTTTTGGCAGAACGCGCGTGTGGATTTCTACCAAACGACGTGAAAAGCATGCCGATGCTGCTCTTTTGAACATCCGCACATGGATTTGTGCCAAAGCGCGTTTTTAGCATGCGCATGCATCTTTTGGTAGACGCGGACGCAGTTTTCTGCAAAACCACACGATATGCATGCAAATGGTGCTTTTGGCAGAACGCGCGTGTGGATTTCTACCAAACGACGTGAAAAGCATGCCGATGCTGCTCTTTTTAACATCCGCACATGGATTTGTGCCAAAACGCGTTTTTAGCATGCACATGCATCTTTTGGTAGACGCGGACGCAGTTTTCTGCAAAACCACACGATATGCATGCAAATGGTGCTTTTGGCAGAACGCGCGTGTGGATGTCTACCAAACGACGTGAAAAGCATGCCGATGCTGCTCTTTTTAGCACCCGCACATGGATTTGTGCCAAAACGCGTTTTAAGCATGCGCATGCATCTTTTGGTAGACGCGGACGCAGTTTTCTGCAAAACCACACGATATGCATGCAAATGGTGCTTTTGGCAGTACGCGCGCGTGGATTTCTACCAAACGACGTGAAAAGCATGCCGATGCTGCTCTTTTTAACATCCGCACATGGATTTGTGCCAAAACGCGTTTTTAGCATGCGCATGCATCTTTTGGTAGACGCGGACGCAGTTTTCTGCAAAACCACACGATATGCATGCAAATGGTGCTTTTGGCAGAACGCGCGTGTGGATTTCTACCAAACGACGTGAAAAGCATGCCGATGCTGCTCTTTTTAACATCCGCACATGGATTTGTGCCAAAACGCGTTTTTAGCATGCACATGCATCTTTTGTTAGACGCGGACGCAGTTTTCTGCAAAACCACACGATATGCATGCAAATGGTGCTTTTGGCAGAACGCGCGTGTGGATTTCTACCAAACGACGTGAAAAGCATGCCGATGCTGCTCTTTTTAACATCCGCACATGGATTTGTGCCAAAGCGCGTTTTAAGCATGCGCATGCATCTTTTGGTAGACGCGGACGCAGTTTTCTGCAAAACCACACGATAGGCATGCAAATGGTGCTTTTGGCAGAACGCGCGTGTGGATTTCTACCAAACGACGTGAAAAGCATGCCGATGCTGCTCTTTTTAGTACCCGCACATGGATTTGTGCCAAAACGCGTTTTAAGCATGCGCATGCATCTTTTGGTAGACGCGGACGCAGTTTTCTGCAAAACCACACGATATGCATGCAAATGGTGCTTTTGGCAGAACGCGCGCGTGGATTTCTACCAAACGACGTGAAAAGCATGCCGATGCTGCTCTTTTTAACATCCGCACATGGATTTGTGCCAAAGCGCGTTTTAAGCATGCGCATGCATCTTTTGGTAGACGCGGACGCAGTTTTCTGCAAAACCACACGATAGGCATGCAAATGGTGCTTTTGGCAGAACGCGCGTGTGGATTTCTACCAAACGACGTGAAAAGCATGCCGATGCTGCTATTTTTAACATCCGCACATGGATTTGTGCCAAAACGCGTTTTTAGCATGCGCATGCATCTTTTGGTAGACGCGGACGCAGTTTTCTGCAAAACCACACGATATGCATGCAAATGGTGCTTTTGGCAGAACGCGCGTGTGGATTTCTACCAAACGACGTGAAAAGCATGCCGATGCTGCTCTTTTTAACATCCGCACATGGATTTGTGCCAAAACGCGTTTTAAGCATGCGCATGCATATTTTGGTAGACGCGGACGCAGTTTTCTGCAAAACCACACGATAGGCATGCAAATGGTGCTTTTGGCAGAACGCGCGTGTGGATTTCTACCAAACGACGTGAAAAGCATGCCGATGCTGCTCTTTTTAGCACCCGCACATGGATTTGTGCCAAAACGCGTTTTAAGCATGCGCATGCATCTTTTGGTAGACGCGGACGCAGTTTTCTGCAAAACCACACGATAGGCATGCAAATGGTGCTTTTGGCAGAACGCGCGTGTGGATTTCTACCAAACGACGTGAAAAGCATGCCGATGCTGCTCTTTTTAGCACCCGCACATGGATTTGTGCCAAAACGCGTTTTAAGCATGCGCATGCATCTTTTGGTAGACGCGGACGCAGTTTTCTGCAAAACCACACGATATGCATGCAAATGGTGCTTTTGGCAGAACGCGCGTGTGGATTTCTACCAAACGACGTGAAAAGCATGCCGATGCTGCTCTTTTTAACATCCGCACATGGATTTGTGCCAAAACGCGTTTTTAGCATGCACATGCATCTTTTGGTAGACGCGGACGCAGTTTTCTGCAAAACCACACGATATGCATGCAAATGGTGCTTTTGGCAGAACGCGCGTGTGGATTTGTACCAAACGACGTGAAAAGCATGCCGATGCTGCTCTTTTTAGCACCCGCACATGGATTTGTGCCAAAACGCGTTTTAAGCATGCGCATGCATCTTTTGGTAGACGCGGACGCAGTTTTCTGCAAAACCACACGATAGGCATGCAAATGGTGCTTTTGGCAGAACGCGCGTGTGGATTTCTACCAAACGACGTGAAAAGCATGCCGATGCTGCTCTTTTTAACATCCGCACATGGATTTGTGCCAAAACGCGTTTTTAGCATGCGCATGCATCTTTTGGTAGACGCGGACGCAGTTTTCTGCAAAACCACACGATATGCATGCAAATGGTGCTTTTGGCAGAACGCGCGTGTGGATTTCTACCAAACGACGTGAAAAGCATGCCGATGCTGCTCTTTTTAACATCCGCACATGGATTTGTGCCAAAACGCGTTTTAAGCATGCGCATGCATCTTTTGGTAGACGCGGACGCAGTTTTCTGCAAAACCACACGATAGGCATGCAAATGGTGCTTTTGGCAGAACGCGCGTGTGGATTTCTACCAAACGACGTGAAAAGCATGCCGATGCTGCTCTTTTTAGCACCCGCACATGGATTTGTGCCAAAACGCGTTTTAAGCATGCGCATGCATCTTTTGGTAGACGCGGACGCAGTTTTCTGCAAAACCACACGATAGGCATGCAAATGGTGCTTTTGGCAGAACGCGCGCGTGGATTTCTACCAAACGACGTGAAAAGCATGCCGATGCTGCTCTTTTTAACATCCGCACATGGATTTGTGCCAAAGCGCGTTTTAAGCATGCGCATGCATCTTTTGGTAGACGCGGACGCAGTTTTCTGCAAAACCACACGATAGGCATGCAAATGGTGCTTTTGGCAGAACGCGCGTGTGGATTTCTACCAAACGACGTGAAAAGCATGCCGATGCTGCTCTTTTTAGCACCCGCACATGGATTTGTGCCAAAACGCGTTTTAAGCATGCGCATGCATCTTTTGGTAGACGCGGACGCAGTTTTCTGCAAAACCACACGATAGGCATGCAAATGGTGCTTTTGGCAGAACGCGCGCGTGGATTTCTACCAAACGACGTGAAAAGCATGCCGATGCTGCTCTTTTTAACATCCGCACATGGATTTGTGCCAAAGCGCGTTTTAAGCATGCGCATGCATCTTTTGGTAGACGCGGACGCAGTTTTCTGCAAAACCACACGATAGGCATGCAAATGGTGCTTTTGGCAGAACGCGCGTGTGGATTTCTACCAAACGACGTGAAAAGCATGCCGATGCTGCTCTTTTTAGCACCCGCACATGGATTTGTGCCAAAACGCGTTTTTAGCATGCACATGCATCTTTTGGTAGACGCGGACGCAGTTTTCTGCAAAACCACACGATATGCATGCAAATGGTGCTTTTGGCAGAACGCGCGTGTGGATTTCTACCAAACGACGTGAAAAGCATGCCGATGCTGCTCTTTTTAGCACCCGCACATGGATTTGTGCCAAAACGCGTTTTAAGCATGCGCATGCATCTTTTGGTAGACGCGGACGCAGTTTTCTGCAAAACCACACGATATGCATGCAAATGGTGCTTTTGGCAGAACGCGCGCGTGGATTTCTACCAAACGACGTGGAAAGCATGCCGATGCTGCTCTTTTTAACATCCGCACATTGATTTGTGCCAAAGCGCGTTTTAAGCATGCGCATGCATCTTTTGGTAGACGCGGACGCAGTTTTCTGCAAAACCACACGATAGGCATGCAAATGGTGCTTTTGGCAGAACGCGCGTGTGGATTTCTACCAAACGACGTGAAAAGCATGCCGATGCTGCTCTTTTTAACATCCGCACATGGATTTGTGCCAAAACGCGTTTTTAGCATGCGCATGCATCTTTTGGTAGACGCGGACGCAGTTTTCTGCAAAACCACACGATATGCATGCAAATGGTGCTTTTGGCAGAACGCGCGTGTGGATTTCTACCAAACGACGTGAAAAGCATGCCGATGCTGCTCTTTTTAACATCCGCACATGGATTTGTGCCAAAACGCGTTTTAAGCATGCGCATGCATCTTTTGGTAGACGCGGACGCAGTTTTCTGCAAAACCACACGATAGGCATGCAAATGGTGCTTTTGGCAGAACGCGCGTGTGGATTTCTACCAAACGACGTGAAAAGCATGCCGATGCTGCTCTTTTGAACATCCGCACATGGATTTGTGCCAAAGCGCGTTTTTAGCATGCGCATGCATCTTTTGGTAGACGCGGACGCAGTTTTCTGCAAAACCACACGATATGCATGCAAATGGTGCTTTTGGCAGAACGCGCGTGTGGATTTCTACCAAACGACGTGAAAAGCATGCCGATGCTGCTCTTTTTAACATCCGCACATGGATTTGTGCCAAAACGCGTTTTTAGCATGCACATGCATCTTTTGGTAGACGCGGACGCAGTTTTCTGCAAAACCACACGATATGCATGCAAATGGTGCTTTTGGCAGAACGCGCGTGTGGATGTCTACCAAACGACGTGAAAAGCATGCCGATGCTGCTCTTTTTAGCACCCGCACATGGATTTGTGCCAAAACGCGTTTTAAGCATGCGCATGCATCTTTTGGTAGACGCGGACGCAGTTTTCTGCAAAACCACACGATATGCATGCAAATGGTGCTTTTGGCAGAACGCGCGCGTGAATTTCTACCAAACGACGTGAAAAGCATGCCGATGCTGCTCTTTTTAACATCCGCACATGGATTTGTGCCAAAACGCGTTTTTAGCATGCGCATGCATCTTTTGGTAGACGCGGACGCAGTTTTCTGCAAAACCACACGATATGCATGCAAATGGTGCTTTTGGCAGAACGCGCGTGTGGATTTCTACCAAACGACGTGAAAAGCATGCCGATGCTGCTCTTTTTAACATCCGCACATGGATTTGTGCCAAAACGCGTTTTTAGCATGCACATGCATCTTTTGGTAGACGCGGACGCAGTTTTCTGCAAAACCACACGATATGCATGCAAATGGTGCTTTTGGCAGAACGCGCGTGTGGATTTCTACCAAACGACGTGAAAAGCATGCCGATGCTGCTCTTTTTAACATCCGCACATGGATTTGTGCCAAAGCGCGTTTTAAGCATGCGCATGCATCTTTTGGTAGACGCGGACGCAGTTTTCTGCAAAACCACACGATAGGCATGCAAATGGTGCTTTTGGCAGAACGCGCGTGTGGATTTCTACCAAACGACGTGAAAAGCATGCCGATGCTGCTCTTTTTAGTACCCGCACATGGATTTGTGCCAAAACGCGTTTTAAGCATGCGCATGCATCTTTTGGTAGACGCGGACGCAGTTTTCTGCAAAACCACACGATATGCATGCAAATGGTGCTTTTGGCAGAACGCGCGCGTGGATTTCTACCAAACGACGTGAAAAGCATGCCGATGCTGCTCTTTTTAACATCCGCACATGGATTTGTGCCAAAGCGCGTTTTAAGCATGCGCATGCATCTTTTGGTAGACGCGGACGCAGTTTTCTGCAAAACCACACGATAGGCATGCAAATGGTGCTTTTGGCAGAACGCGCGTGTGGATTTCTACCAAACGACGTGAAAAGCATGCCGATGCTGCTATTTTTAACATCCGCACATGGATTTGTGCCAAAACGCGTTTTTAGCATGCGCATGCATCTTTTGGTAGACGCGGACGCAGTTTTCTGCAAAACCACACGATATGCATGCAAATGGTGCTTTTGGCAGAACGCGCGTGTGGATTTCTACCAAACGACGTGAAAAGCATGCCGATGCTGCTCTTTTTAACATCCGCACATGGATTTGTGCCAAAACGCGTTTTAAGCATGCGCATGCATATTTTGGTAGACGCGGACGCAGTTTTCTGCAAAACCACACGATAGGCATGCAAATGGTGCTTTTGGCAGAACGCGCGTGTGGATTTCTACCAAACGACGTGAAAAGCATGCCGATGCTGCTCTTTTTAGCACCCGCACATGGATTTGTGCCAAAACGCGTTTTAAGCATGCGCATGCATCTTTTGGTAGACGCGGACGCAGTTTTCTGCAAAACCACACGATAGGCATGCAAATGGTGCTTTTGGCAGAACGCGCGTGTGGATTTCTACCAAACGACGTGAAAAGCATGCCGATGCTGCTCTTTTTAGCACCCGCACATGGATTTGTGCCAAAACGCGTTTTAAGCATGCGCATGCATCTTTTGGTAGACGCGGACGCAGTTTTCTGCAAAACCACACGATATGCATGCAAATGGTGCTTTTGGCAGAACGCGCGTGTGGATTTCTACCAAACGACGTGAAAAGCATGCCGATGCTGCTCTTTTTAACATCCGCACATGGATTTGTGCCAAAACGCGTTTTTAGCATGCACATGCATCTTTTGGTAGACGCGGACGCAGTTTTCTGCAAAACCACACGATATGCATGCAAATGGTGCTTTTGGCAGAACGCGCGTGTGGATTTCTACCAAACGACGTGAAAAGCATGCCGATGCTGCTCTTTTTAGCACCCGCACATGGATTTGTGCCAAAACGCGTTTTAAGCATGCGCATGCATCTTTTGGTAGACGCGGACGCAGTTTTCTGCAAAACCACACGATATGCATGCAAAAGGTGCTTTTGGCAGAACGCGCGCGTGGATTTCTACCAAACGACGTGAAAAGCATGCCGATGCTGCTCTTTTTAACATCCGCACATGGATTTGTGCCAAAACGCGTTTTTAGCATGCGCATGCATCTTTTGGTAGACGCGGACGCAGTTTTCTGCAAAACCACACGATATGCATGCAAATGGTGCTTTTGGCAGAACGCGCGTGTGGATTTCTACCAAACGACGTGAAAAGCATGCCGATGCTGCTCTTTTTAACATCCGCACATGGATTTGTGCCAAAACGCGTTTTTAGCATGCACATGCATCTTTTGGTAGACGCGGACGCAGTTTTCTGCAAAACCACACGATATGCATGCAAATGGTGCTTTTGGCAGAACGCGCGTGTGGATTTCTACCAAACGACGTGAAAAGCATGCCGATGCTGCTCTTTTTAACATCCGCACATGGATTTGTGCCAAAGCGCGTTTTAAGCATGCGCATGCATCTTTTGGTAGACGCGGACGCAGTTTTCTGCAAAACCACACGATAGGCATGCAAATGGTGCTTTTGGCAGAACGCGCGTGTGGATTTCTACCAAACGACGTGAAAAGCATGCCGATGCTGCTCTTTTTAGCACCCGCACATGGATTTGTGCCAAAACGCGTTTTAAGCCTGCGCATGCATCTTTTGGTAGACGCGGACGCAGTTTTCTGCAAAACCACACGATATGCATGCAAATGGTGCTTTTGGCAGAACGCGCGCGTGGATTTCTACCAAACGACGTGAAAAGCATGCCGATGCTGCTCTTTTTAACATCCGCACATGGATTTGTGCCAAAGCGCGTTTTAAGCATGCGCATGCATCTTTTGGTAGACGCGGACGCAGTTTTCTGCAAAACCACACGATAGGCATGCAAATGGTGCTTTTGGCAGAACGCGCGTGTGGATTTCTACCAAACGACGTGAAAAGCATGCCGATGCTGCTATTTTTAACATCCGCACATGGATTTGTGCCAAAACGCGTTTTTAGCATGCGCATGCATCTTTTGGTAGACGCGGACGCAGTTTTCTGCAAAACCACACGATATGCATGCAAATGGTGCTTTTGGCAGAACGCGCGTGTGGATTTCTACCAAACGACGTGAAAAGCATGCCTATGCTGCTCTTTTTAACATCCGCACATGGATTTGTGCCAAAACGCGTTTTAAGCATGCGCATGCATCTTTTGGTAGACGCGGACGCAGTTTTCTGCAAAACCACACGATAGGCATGCAAATGGTGCTTTTGGCAGAACGCGCGTGTGGATTTCTACCAAACGACGTGAAAAGCATGCCGATGCTGCTCTTTTTAGCACCCGCACATGGATTTGTGCCAAAACGCGTTTTAAGCATGCGCATGCATCTTTTGGTAGACGCGGACGCAGTTTTCTGCAAAACCACACGATAGGCATGCAAATGGTGCTCTTGGCAGAACGCGCGCGTGGATTTCTACCAAACGACGTGAAAAGCATGCCGATGCTGCTCTTTTTAACATCCGCACATGGATTTGTGCCAAAACGCGTTTTTAGCATGCGCATGCATCTTTTGGTAGACGCGGACGCAGTTTTCTGCAAAACCACACGATATGCATGCAAATGGTGCTTTTGGCAGAACGCGCGTGTGGATTTCTACCAAACGACGTGAAAAGCATGCCGATGCTGCTCTTTTTAACATCCGCACATGGATTTGTGCCAAAACGCGTTTTTAGCATGCACATGCATCTTTTGGTAGACGCGGACGCAGTTTTCTGCAAAACCACACGATATGCATGCAAATGGTGCTTTTGGCAGAACGCGCGCGTGGATTTCTACCAAACGACGTGAAAAGCATGCCGATGCTGCTCTTTTTAACATCCGCACATGGATTTGTGCCAAAGCGCGTTTTAAGCATGCGCATGCATCTTTTGGTAGACGCGGACGCAGTTTTCTGCAAAACCACACGATAGGCATGCAAATGGTGCTTTTGGCAGAACGCGCATGTGGATTTCTACCAAACGACGTGAAAAGCATGCCGATGCTGCTCTTTTTAACATCCGCACATGGATTTGTGCCAAAACGCGTTTTTAGCATGCGCATGCATCTTTTGGTAGACGCGGACGCAGTTTTCTGCAAAACCACACGATATGCATGCAAATGGTGCTTTTGGCAGAACGCGCGTGTGGATTTCTACCAAACGACGTGAAAAGCATGCCGATGCTGCTCTTTTTAACATCCGCACATGGATTTGTGCCAAAACGCGTTTTAAGCATGCGCATGCATCTTTTGGTAGACGCGGACGCAGTTTTCTGCAAAACCACACGATAGGCATGCAAATGGTGCTTTTGGCAGAACGCGCGTGTGGATTTCTACCAAACGACGTGAAAAGCATGCCGATGCTGCTCTTTTTAGCACCCGCACATGGATTTGTGCCAAAACGCGTTTTAAGCATGCGCATGCATCTTTTGGTAGACGCGGACGCAGTTTTCTGCAAAACCACACGATAGGCATGCAAATGGTGCTTTTGGCAGAACGCGCGCGTGGATTTCTACCAAACGACGTGAAAAGCATGCCGATGCTGCTCTTTTTAACATCCGCACATGGATTTGTGCCAAAGCGCGTTTTAAGCATGCGCATGCATCTTTTGGTAGACGCGGACGCAGTTTTCTGCAAAACCACACGATAGGCATGCAAATGGTGCTTTTGGCAGAACGCGCGTGTGGATTTCTACCAAACGACGTGAAAAGCATGCCGATGCTGCTCTTTTTAGCACCCGCACATGGATTTGTGCCAAAACGCGTTTTAAGCATGCGCATGCATCTTTTGGTAGACGCGGACGCAGTTTTCTGCAAAACCACACGATAGGCATGCAAATGGTGCTTTTGGCAGAACGCGCGCGTGGATTTCTACCAAACGACGTGAAAAGCATGCCGATGCTGCTCTTTTTAACATCCGCACATGGATTTGTGCCAAAGCGCGTTTTAAGCATGCGCATGCATCTTTTGGTAGACGCGGACGCAGTTTTCTGCAAAACCACACGATAGGCATGCAAATGGTGCTTTTGGCAGAACGCGCGTGTGGATTTCTACCAAACGACGTGAAAAGCATGCCGATGCTGCTCTTTTTAGCACCCGCACATGGATTTGTGCCAAAACGCGTTTTAAGCATGCGCATGCATCTTTTGGTAGACGCGGACGCAGTTTTCTGCAAAACCACACGATAGGCATGCAAATGGTGCTTTTGGCAGAACGCGCGCGTGGATTTCTACCAAACGACGTGAAAAGCATGCCGATGCTGCTCTTTTTAACATCCGCACATGGATTTGTGCCAAAGCGCGTTTTAAGCATGCGCATGCATCTTTTGGTAGACGCGGACGCAGTTTTCTGCAAAACCACACGATAGGCATGCAAATGGTGCTTTTGGCAGAACGCGCGTGTGGATTTCTACCAAACGACGTGAAAAGCATGCCGATGCTGCTCTTTTTAGCGCCCGCACATGGATTTGTGCCAAAACGCGTTTTAAGCATGCGCATGCATCTTTTGGTAGACGCGGACGCAGTTTTCTGCAAAACCACACGATAGGCATGCAAATGGTGCTTTTGGCAGAACGCGCGCGTGGATTTCTACCAAACGACGTGAAAAGCATGCCGATGCTGCTCTTTTTAACATCCGCACATGGATTTGTGCCAAAGCGCGTTTTAAGCATGCGCATGCATCTTTTGGTAGACGCGGACGCAGTTTTCTGCAAAACCACACGATAGGCATGCAAATGGTGCTTTTGGCAGAACGCGCGTGTGGATTTCTACCAAACGACGTGAAAAGCATGCCGATGCTGCTCTTTTTAGCACCCGCACATGGATTTGTGCCAAAACGCGTTTTTAGCATGCACATACATCTTTTGGTAGACGCGGACGCAGTTTTCTGCAAAACCACACGATAGGCATGCAAATGGTGCTTTTGGCAGAACGCGCGTGTGGATTTCTACCAAACGACGTGAAAAGCATGCCGATGCTGCTCTTTTTAGCACCCGCACATGGATTTGTGCCAAAACGCGTTTTAAGCATGCGCATGCATCTTTTGGTAGACGCGGACGCAGTTTTCTGCAAAACCACACGATATGCATGCAAATGGTGCTTTTGGCAGAACGCGCGCGTGGATTTCTACCAAACGACGTGAAAAGCATGCCGATGCTGCTCTTTTTAACATCCGCACATGGATTTGTGCCAAAGCGCGTTTTAAGCATGCGCATGCATCTTTTGGTAGACGCGGACGCAGTTTTCTGCAAAACCACACGATAGGCATGCAAATGGTGCTTTTGGCAGAACGCGCGTGTGGATTTCTACCAAACGACGTGAAAAGCATGCCGATGCTGCTCTTTTTAACATCCGCACATGGATTTGTGCCAAAACGCGTTTTTAGCATGCGCATGCATCTTTTGGTAGACGCGGACGCAGTTTTCTGCAAAACCACACGATATGCATGCAAATGGTGCTTTTGGCAGAACGCGCGTGTGGATTTCTACCAAACGACGTGAAAAGCATGCCGATGCTGCTCTTTTTAACATCCGCACATGGATTTGTGCCAAAACGCGTTTTAAGCATGCGCATGCATCTTTTGGTAGACGCGGACGCAGTTTTCTGCAAAACCACACGATAGGCATGCAAATGGTGCTTTTGGCAGAACGCGCGTGTGGATTTCTACCAAACGACGTGAAAAGCATGCCGATGCTGCTCTTTTTAGCACCCGCACATGGATTTGTGCCAAAACGCGTTTTAAGCATGCGCATGCATCTTTTGGTAGACGCGGACGCAGTTTTCTGCAAAACCACACGATAGGCATGCAAATGGTGCTTTTGGCAGAACGCGCGCGTGGATTTCTACCAAACGACGTGAAAAGCATGCCGATGCTGCTCTTTTTAACATCCGCACATGGATTTGTGCCAAAGCGCGTTTTAAGCATGCGCATGCATCTTTTGGTAGACGCGGACGCAGTTTTCTGCAAAACCACACGATAGGCATGCAAATGGTGCTTTTGGCAGAACGCGCATGTGGATTTCTACCAAACGACGTGAAAAGCATGCCGATGCTGCTCTTTTTAACATCCGCACATGGATTTGTGCCAAAACGCGTTTTTAGCATGCGCATGCATCTTTTGGTAGACGCGGACGCAGTTTTCTGCAAAACCACACGATATGCATGCAAATGGTGCTTTTGGCAGAACGCGCGTGTGGATTTCTACCAAACGACGTGAAAAGCATGCCGATGCTGCTCTTTTTAACATCCGCACATGGATTTGTGCCAAAACGCGTTTTAAGCATGCGCATGCATCTTTTGGTAGACGCGGACGCAGTTTTCTGCAAAACCACACGATAGGCATGCAAATGGTGCTTTTGGCAGAACGCGCGTGTGGATTTCTACCAAACGACGTGAAAAGCATGCCGATGCTGCTCTTTTTAGCACCCGCACATGGATTTGTGCCAAAACGCGTTTTAAGCATGCGCATGCATCTTTTGGTAGACGCGGACGCAGTTTTCTGCAAAACCACACGATAGGCATGCAAATGGTGCTTTTGGCAGAACGCGCGCGTGGATTTCTACCAAACGACGTGAAAAGCATGCCGATGCTGCTCTTTTTAACATCCGCACATGGATTTGTGCCAAAGCGCGTTTTAAGCATGCGCATGCATCTTTTGGTAGACGCGGACGCAGTTTTCTGCAAAACCACACGATAGGCATGCAAATGGTGCTTTTGGCAGAACGCGCGTGTGGATTTCTACCAAACGACGTGAAAAGCATGCCGATGCTGCTCTTTTTAGCACCCGCACATGGATTTGTGCCAAAACGCGTTTTAAGCATGCGCATGCATCTTTTGGTAGACGCGGACGCAGTTTTCTGCAAAACCACACGATAGGCATGCAAATGGTGCTTTTGGCAGAACGCGCGCGTGGATTTCTACCAAACGACGTGAAAAGCATGCCGATGCTGCTCTTTTTAACATCCGCACATGGATTTGTGCCAAAGCGCGTTTTAAGCATGCGCATGCATCTTTTGGTAGACGCGGACGCAGTTTTCTGCAAAACCACACGATAGGCATGCAAATGGTGCTTTTGGCAGAACGCGCGTGTGGATTTCTACCAAACGACGTGAAAAGCATGCCGATGCTGCTCTTTTTAGCACCCGCACATGGATTTGTGCCAAAACGCGTTTTAAGCATGCGCATGCATCTTTTGGTAGACGCGGACGCAGTTTTCTGCAAAACCACACGATAGGCATGCAAATGGTGCTTTTGGCAGAACGCGCGCGTGGATTTCTACCAAACGACGTGAAAAGCATGCCGATGCTGCTCTTTTTAACATCCGCACATGGATTTGTGCCAAAGCGCGTTTTAAGCATGCGCATGCATCTTTTGGTAGACGCGGACGCAGTTTTCTGCAAAACCACACGATAGGCATGCAAATGGTGCTTTTGGCAGAACGCGCGTGTGGATTTCTACCAAACGACGTGAAAAGCATGCCGATGCTGCTCTTTTTAGCGCCCGCACATGGATTTGTGCCAAAACGCGTTTTAAGCATGCGCATGCATCTTTTGGTAGACGCGGACGCAGTTTTCTGCAAAACCACACGATAGGCATGCAAATGGTGCTTTTGGCAGAACGCGCGCGTGGATTTCTACCAAACGACGTGAAAAGCATGCCGATGCTGCTCTTTTTAACATCCGCACATGGATTTGTGCCAAAGCGCGTTTTAAGCATGCGCATGCATCTTTTGGTAGACGCGGACGCAGTTTTCTGCAAAACCACACGATAGGCATGCAAATGGTGCTTTTGGCAGAACGCGCGTGTGGATTTCTACCAAACGACGTGAAAAGCATGCCGATGCTGCTCTTTTTAGCACCCGCACATGGATTTGTGCCAAAACGCGTTTTTAGCATGCACATGCATCTTTTGGTAGACGCGGACGCAGTTTTCTGCAAAACCACACGATAGGCATGCAAATGGTGCTTTTGGCAGAACGCGCGTGTGGATTTCTACCAAACGACGTGAAAAGCATGCCGATGCTGCTCTTTTTAGCACCCGCACATGGATTTGTGCCAAAACGCGTTTTAAGCATGCGCATGCATCTTTTGGTAGACGCGGACGCAGTTTTCTGCAAAACCACACGATATGCATGCAAATGGTGCTTTTGGCAGAACGCGCGCGTGGATTTCTACCAAACGACGTGAAAAGCATGCCGATGCTGCTCTTTTTAACATCCGCACATGGATTTGTGCCAAAGCGCGTTTTAAGCATGCGCATGCATCTTTTGGTAGACGCGGACGCAGTTTTCTGCAAAACCACACGATAGGCATGCAAATGGTGCTTTTGGCAGAACGCGCGTGTGGATTTCTACCAAACGACGTGAAAAGCATGCCGATGCTGCTCTTTTTAACATCCGCACATGGATTTGTGCCAAAACGCGTTTTTAGCATGCGCATGCATCTTTTGGTAGACGCGGACGCAGTTTTCTGCAAAACCACACGATATGCATGCAAATGGTGCTTTTGGCAGAACGCGCGTGTGGATTTCTACCAAACGACGTGAAAAGCATGCCGATGCTGCTCTTTTTAACATCCGCACATGGATTTGTGCCAAAACGCGTTTTAAGCATGCGCATGCATCTTTTGGTAGACGCGGACGCAGTTTTCTGCAAAACCACACGATAGGCATGCAAATGGTGCTTTTGGCAGAACGCGCGTGTGGATTTCTACCAAACGACGTGAAAAGCATGCCGATGCTGCTCTTTTTAGCACCCGCACATGGATTTGTGCCAAAACGCGTTTTAAGCATGCGCATGCATCTTTTGGTAGACGCGGACGCAGTTTTCTGCAAAACCACACGATAGGCATGCAAATGGTGCTTTTGGCAGAACGCGCGCGTGGATTTCTACCAAACGACGTGAAAAGCATGCCGATGCTGCTCTTTTTAACATCCGCACATGGATTTGTGCCAAAGCGCGTTTTAAGCATGCGCATGCATCTTTTGGTAGACGCGGACGCAGTTTTCTGCAAAACCACACGATAGGCATGCAAATGGTGCTTTTGGCAGAACGCGCGTGTGGATTTCTACCAAACGACGTGAAAAGCATGCCGATGATGCTCTTTTTAACATCCGCACATGGATTTGTGCCAAAACGCGTTTTAAGCATGCGCATGCATCTTTTGGTAGACGCGGACGCAGTTTTCTGCAAAACCACACGATATGCATGCAAATGGTGCTTTTGGCAGAACGCGCGCGTGGATTTCTACCAAACGACGTGAAAAGCATCCCGATGCTGCTCTTTTTAACATCCGCACATGGATTTGTGCCAAAACGCGTTTTAAGCATGCGCATGCATCTTTTGGTAGACGCGGATGCAGTTTTCTGCAAAACCACACGATATGCATGCAAATGGTGCTTTTGGCAGAACGCGCGTGTGGATTTCTACCAAACGACGTGAAAAGCATGCCGATGCTGCTCTTTTTAACATCCGCACATGGATTTGTGCCAAAACGCGTTTTTAGCATGCACATGCATCTTTTGGTAGAAGCGGACGCAGTTTTCTGCAAAACCACACGATATGCATGCAAATGGTGCTTTTGGCAGAACGCGCGTGTGGATTTCTACCAAACGACGTGAAAAGCATGCCGATGCTGCTCTTTTTAACATCCGCACATGGATTTGTGCCAAAGCGCGTTTTAAGCATGCGCATGCATCTTTTGGTAGACGCGGACGCAGTTTTCTGCAAAACCACACGATAGGCATGCAAATGGTGCTTTTGGCAGAACGCGCGTGTGGATTTCTACCAAACGACGTGAAAAGCATGCCGATGCTGCTCTTTTTAGTACCCGCACATGGATTTGTGCCAAAACGCGTTTTAAGCATGCGCATGCATCTTTTGGTAGACGCGGACGCAGTTTTCTGCAAAACCACACGATATGCATGCAAATGGTGCTTTTGGCAGAACGCGCGCGTGGATTTCTACCAAACGACGTGAAAAGCATGCCGATGCTGCTCTTTTTAACATCCGCACATGGATTTGTGCCAAAGCGCGTTTTAAGCATGCGCATGCATCTTTTGGTAGACGCGGACGCAGTTTTCTGCAAAACCACACGATAGGCATGCAAATGGTGCTTTTGGCAGAACGCGCGTGTGGATTTCTACCAAACGACGTGAAAAGCATGCCGATGCTGCTATTTTTAACATCCGCACATGGATTTGTGCCAAAACGCGTTTTTAGCATGCGCATGCATCTTTTGGTAGACGCGGACGCAGTTTTCTGCAAAACCACACGATATGCATGCAAATGGTGCTTTTGGCAGAACGCGCGTGTGGATTTCTACCAAACGACGTGAAAAGCATGCCGATGCTGCTCTTTTTAACATCCGCACATGGATTTGTGCCAAAACGCGTTTTAAGCATGCGCATGCATCTTTTGGTAGACGCGGACGCAGTTTTCTGCAAAACCACACGATAGGCATGCAAATGGTGCTTTTGGCAGAACGCGCGTGTGGATTTCTACCAAACGACGTGAAAAGCATGCCGATGCTGCTCTTTTTAGCACCCGCACATGGATTTGTGCCAAAACGCGTTTTAAGCATGCGCATGCATCTTTTGGTAGACGCGGACGCAGTTTTCTGCAAAACCACACGATAGGCATGCAAATGGTGCTTTTGGCAGAACGCGCGTGTGGATTTCTACCAAACGACGTGAAAAGCATGCCGATGCTGCTCTTTTTAGCACCCGCACATGGATTTGTGCCAAAACGCGTTTTAAGCATGCGCATGCATCTTTTGGTAGACGCGGACGCAGTTTTCTGCAAAACCACACGATATGCATGCAAATGGTGCTTTTGGCAGAACGCGCGTGTGGATTTCTACCAAACGACGTGAAAAGCATGCCGATGCTGCTCTTTTTAACATCCGCACATGGATTTGTGCCAAAACGCGTTTTTAGCATGCACATGCATCTTTTGGTAGACGCGGACGCAGTTTTCTGCAAAACCACACGATATGCATGCAAATGGTGCTTTTGGCAGAACGCGCGTGTGGATTTCTACCAAACGACGTGAAAAGCATGCCGATGCTGCTCTTTTTAGCACCCGCACATGGATTTGTGCCAAAACGCGTTTTAAGCATGCGCATGCATCTTTTGGTAGACGCGGACGCAGTTTTCTGCAAAACCACACGATATGCATGCAAAAGGTGCTTTTGGCAGAACGCGCGCGTGGATTTCTACCAAACGACGTGAAAAGCATGCCTATGCTGCTCTTTTTAACATCCGCACATGGATTTGTGCCAAAACGCGTTTTTAGCATGCGCATGCATCTTTTGGTAGACGCGGACGCAGTTTTCTGCAAAACCACACGATATGCATGCAAATGGTGCTTTTGGCAGAACGCGCGTGTGGATTTCTACCAAACGACGTGAAAAGCATGCCGATGCTGCTCTTTTTAACATCCGCACATGGATTTGTGCCAAAACGCGTTTTTAGCATGCACATGCATCTTTTGGTAGACGCGGACGCAGTTTTCTGCAAAACCACACGATATGCATGCAAATGGTGCTTTTGGCAGAACGCGCGTGTGGATTTCTACCAAACGACGTGAAAAGCATGCCGATGCTGCTCTTTTTAGCACCCGCACATGGATTTGTGCCAAAACGCGTTTTAAGCATGCGCATGCATCTTTTGGTAGACGCGGACGCAGTTTTCTGCAAAACCACACGATAGGCATGCAAATGGTGCTTTTGGCAGAACGCGCGCGTGGATTTCTACCAAACGACGTGAAAAGCATGCCGATGCTGCTCTTTTTAACATCCGCACATGGATTTGTGCCAAAGCGCGTTTTAAGCATGCGCATGCATCTTTTGGTAGACGCGGACGCAGTTTTCTGCAAAACCACACGATAGGCATGCAAATGGTGCTTTTGGCAGAACGCGCGTGTGGATTTCTACCAAACGACGTGAAAAGCATGCCGATGCTGCTCTTTTTAGCACCCGCACATGGATTTGTGCCAAAACGCGTTTTTAGCATGCACATGCATCTTTTGGTAGACGCGGACGCAGTTTTCTACAAAACCACACGATAGGCATGCAAATGGTGCTTTTGGCAGAACGCGCGTGTGGATTTCTACCAAACGACGTGAAAAGCATGCCGATGCTGCTCTTTTTAGCACCCGCACATGGATTTGTGCCAAAACGCGTTTTAAGCATGCGCATGCATCTTTTGGTAGACGCGGACGCAGTTTTCTGCAAAACCACACGATATGCATGCAAATGGTGCTTTTGGCAGAACGCGCGCGTGGATTTCTACCAAACGACGTGAAAAGCATGCCGATGCTGCTCTTTTTAACATCCGCACATGGATTTGTGCCAAAACGCGTTTTTAGCATGCGCATGCATCTTTTGGTAGACGCGGACGCAGTTTTCTGCAAAACCACACGATATGCATGCAAATGGTGCTTTTGGCAGAACGCGCTTGTGGATTTCTACCAAACGACGTGAAAAGCATGCCGATGCTGCTCTTTTTAGCACCCGCACATGGATTTGTGCCAAAACGCGTTTTAAGCATGCGCATGCATCTTTTGGTAGACGCGGACGCAGTTTTCTGCAAAACCACACGATAGGCATGCAAATGGTGCTTTTGGCAGAACGCGCGCGTGGATTTCTACCAAACGACGTGAAAAGCATGCCGATGCTGCTCTTTTTAACATCCGCACATGGATTTGTGCCAAAGCGCGTTTTAAGCATGCGCATGCATCTTTTGGTAGACGCGGACGCAGTTTTCTGCAAAACCACACGATAGGCATGCAAATGGTGCTTTTGGCAGAACGCGCGTGTGGATTTCTACCAAACGACGTGAAAAGCATGCCGATGCTGCTCTTTTTAGCACCCGCACATGGATTTGTGCCAAAACGCGTTTTTAGCATGCACATGCATCTTTTGGTAGACGCGGACGCAGTTTTCTGCAAAACCACACGATATGCATGCAAATGGTGCTTTTGGCAGAACGCGCGTGTGGATTTCTACCAAACGACGTGAAAAGCATGCCGATGCTGCTCTTTTTAGCACCCGCACATGGATTTGTGCCAAAACGCGTTTTAAGCATGCGCATGCATCTTTTGGTAGACGCGGACGCAGTTTTCTGCAAAACCACACGATATGCATGCAAATGGTGCTTTTGGCAGAACGCGCGCGTGGATTTCTACCAAACGACGTGAAAAGCATGCCGATGCTGCTCTTTTTAACATCCGCACATGGATTTGTGCCAAAACGCGTTTTTAGCATGCACATGCATCTTTTGGTAGACGCGGACGCAGTTTTCTGCAAAACCACACGATATGCATGCAAATGGTGCTTTTGGCAGAACGCGCGCGTGGATTTCTACCAAACGACGTGAAAAGCATGCCGATGCTGCTCTTTTTAACATCCGCACATGGATTTGTGCCAAAGCGCGTTTTAAGCATGCGCATGCATCTTTTGGTAGACGCGGACGCAGTTTTCTGCAAAACCACACGATAGGCATGCAAATGGTGCTTTTGGCAGAACGCGCGTGTGGATTTCTACCAAACGACGTGAAAAGCATGCCGATGCTGCTCTTTTTAACATCCGCACATGGATTTGTGCCAAAACGCGTTTTTAGCATGCGCATGCATCTTTTGGTAGACGCGGACGCAGTTTTCTGCAAAACCACACGATATGCATGCAAATGGTGCTTTTGGCAGAACGCGCGTGTGGATTTCTACCAAACGACGTGAAAAGCATGCCGATGCTGCTCTTTTTAACATCCGCACATGGATTTGTGCCAAAACGCGTTTTAAGCATGCGCATGCATCTTTTGGTAGACGCGGACGCAGTTTTCTGCAAAACCACACGATAGGCATGCAAATGGTGCTTTTGGCAGAACGCGCGTGTGGATTTCTACCAAACGACGTGAAAAGCATGCCGATGCTGCTCTTTTGAACATCCGCACATGGATTTGTGCCAAAGCGCGTTTTTAGCATGCGCATGCATCTTTTGGTAGACGCAGACGCAGTTTTCTGCAAAACCACACGATATGCATGCAAATGGTGCTTTTGGCAGAACGCGCGTGTGGATTTCTACCAAACGACGTGAAAAGCATGCCGATGCTGCTCTTTTTAACATCCGCACATGGATTTGTGCCAAAACGCGTTTTTAGCATGCACATGCATCTTTTGGTAGACGCGGACGCAGTTTTCTGCAAAACCACACGATATGCATGCAAATGGTGCTTTTGGCAGAACGCGCGTGTGGATTTCTACCAAACGACGTGAAAAGCATGCCGATGCTGCTCTTTTTAGCACCCGCACATGGATTTGTGCCAAAACGCGTTTTAAGCATGCGCATGCATCTTTTGGTAGACGCGGACGCAGTTTTCTGCAAAACCACACGATATGCATGCAAATGGTGCTTTTGGCAGAACGCGCGCGTGGATTTCTACCAAACGACGTGAAAAGCATGCCGATGCTGCTCTTTTTAACATCCGCACATGGATTTGTGCCAAAACGCGTTTTTAGCATGCGCATGCATCTTTTGGTAGACGCGGACGCAGTTTTCTGCAAAACCACACGATATGCATGCAAATGGTGCTTTTGGCAGAACGCGCGTGTGGATTTCTACCAAACGACGTGAAAAGCATGCCGATGCTGCTCTTTTTAACATCCGCACATGGATTTGTGCCAAAACGCGTTTTTAGCATGCACATGCATCTTTTGGTAGACGCGGACGCAGTTTTCTGCAAAACCACACGATATGCATGCAAATGGTGCTTTTGGCAGAAAGCGCGTGTGGATTTCTACCAAACGACGTGAAAAGCATGCCGATGCTGCTCTTTTTAACATCCGCACATGGATTTGTGCCAAAGCGCGTTTTAAGCATGCGCATGCATCTTTTGGTAGACGCGGACGCAGTTTTCTGCAAAACCACACGATAGGCATGCAAATGGTGCTTTTGGCAGAACGCGCGTGTGGATTTCTACCAAACGACGTGAAAAGCATGCCGATGCTGCTCTTTTTAGCACCCGCACATGGATTTGTGCCAAAACGCGTTTTAAGCATGCGCATGCATCTTTTGGTAGACGCGGACGCAGTTTTCTGCAAAACCACACGATATGCATGCAAATGGTGCTTTTGGCAGAACGCGCGCGTGGATTTCTACCAAACGACGTGAAAAGCATGCCGATGCTGCTCTTTTTAACATCCGCACATGGATTTGTGCCAAAACGCGTTTTTAGCATGCACATGCATCTTTTGGTAGACGCGGACGCAGTTTTCTGCAAAACCACACGATATGCATGCAAATGGTGCTTTTGGCAGAACGCGCGTGTGGATTTCTACCAAACGACGTGAAAAGCATGCCGATGCTGCTCTTTTTAGCACCCGCACATGGATTTGTGCCAAAACGCGTTTTAAGCATGCGCATGCATCTTTTGGTAGACGCGGACGCAGTTTTCTGCAAAACCACACGATATGCATGCAAATGGTGCTTTTGGCAGAACGCGCGCGTGGATTTCTACCAAACGACGTGAAAAGCATGCCGATGCTGCTCTTTTTAACATCCGCACATGGATTTGTGCCAAAACGCGTTTTTAGCATGCGCATGCATCTTTTGGTAGACGCGGACGCAGTTTTCTGCAAAACCACACGATATGCATGCAAATGGTGCTTTTGGCAGAACGCGCGTGTGGATTTCTACCAAACGACGTGAAAAGCATGCCGATGCTGCTCTTTTTAACATCCGCACATGGATTTGTGCCAAAACGCGTTTTTAGCATGCACATGCATCTTTTGGTAGACGCGGACGCAGTTTTCTGCAAAACCACACGATATGCATGCAAATGGTGCTTTTGGCAGAAAGCGCGTGTGGATTTCTACCAAACGACGTGAAAAGCATGCCGATGCTGCTCTTTTTAACATCCGCACATGGATTTGTGCCAAAGCGCGTTTTAAGCATGCGCTTTGTGCCAAAACGCGTTTTTAGCATGCACATGCATCTTTTGGTAGACGCGGACGCAGTTTTCTGCAAAACCACACGATATGCATGCAAATGGTGCTTTTGGCAGAACGCGCGTGTGGATTTCTACCAAACGACGTGAAAAGCATGCCGATGCTGCTCTTTTTAACATCCGCACATGGATTTGTGCCAAAGCGCGTTTTAAGCATGCGCATGCATCTTTTGGTAGACGCGGACGCAGTTTTCTGCAAAACCACACGATAGGCATGCAAATGGTGCTTTTGGCAGAACGCGCGTGTGGATTTCTACCAAACGACGTGAAAAGCATGCCGATGCTGCTCTTTTTAGCACCCGCACATGGATTTGTGCCAAAACGCGTTTTAAGCATGCGCATGCATCTTTTGGTAGACGCGGACGCAGTTTTCTGCAAAACCACACGATATGCATGCAAATGGTGCTTTTGGCAGAACGCGCGCGTGGATTTCTACCAAACGACGTGAAAAGCATGCCGATGCTGCTCTTTTTAACATCCGCACATGGATTTGTGCCAAAGCGCGTTTTAAGCATGCGCATGCATCTTTTGGTAGACGCGGACGCAGTTTTCTGCAAAACCACACGATAGGCATGCAAATGGTGCTTTTGGCAGAACGCACGTGTGGATTTCTACCAAACGACGTGAAAAGCATGCCGATGCTGCTCTTTTTAACATCCGCACATGGATTTGTGCCAAAACGCGTTTTTAGCATGCGCATGCATCTTTTGGTAGACGCGGACGCAGTTTTCTGCAAAACCACACGATATGCATGCAAACGGTGCTTTTGGCAGAACGCGCGTGTGGATTTCTACCAAACGACGTGAAAAGCATGCCGATGCTGCTCTTTTTAACATCCGCACATGGATTTGTGCCAAAACGCGTTTTAAGCATGCGCATGCATCTTTTGGTAGACGCGGACGCAGTTTTCTGCAAAACCACACGATAGGCATGCAAATGGTGCTTTTGGCAGAACGCGCGTGTGGATTTCTACCAAACGACGTCAAAAGCATGCCGATGCTGCTCTTTTTAACATCCGCACATGGATTTGTGCCAAAACGCGTTTTTAGTATGCACATGCATCTTTTGGTAGACGCGGACGCAGTTTTCTGCAAAACCACACGATATGCATGCAAATGGTGCTTTTGGCAGAACGCGCGTGTGGATTTCTACCAAACGACGTGAAAAGCATGCCGATGCTGCTCTTTTTAACATCCGCACATGGATTTGTGCCAAAACGCGTTTTTAGCATGCACATGCATCTTTTGGTAGACGCGGACGCAGTTTTCTGCAAAACCACACGATATGCATGCAAATGGTGCTTTTGGCAGAACGCGCGTGTGGATTTCTACCAAACGACGTGAAAAGCATGCCGATGCTGCTCTTTTTAACATCCGCACATGGATTTGTGCCAAAACGCGTTTTTAGCATGCACATGCATCTTTGGTAGACGCGGACGCAGTTTTCTGCAAAACCACACGATAGGCATGCAAATGGTGCTTTTGGCAGAACGCGCTTGTGGATTTCTACCAAACGACGTGAAAAGCATGCCGATGCTGCTCTTTTTAGCACCCGCACATGGATTTGTGCCAAAACGCGTTTTTAGCATGCACATGCATCTTTTGGTAGACGCGGACGCAGTTTTCTGCAAAACCACACGATATGCATGCAAATGGTGCTTTTGGCAGAACGCGCGTGTGGATTTCTACCAAACGACGTGAAAAGCATGCCGATGCTGCTCTTTTTAACATCCGCACATGGATTTGTGCCAAAGCGCGTTTTAAGCATGCGCATGCATCTTTTGGTAGACGCGGACGCAGTTTTCTGCAAAACCACACGATAGGCATGCAAATGGTGCTTTTGGCAGAACGCGCGTGTGGATTTCTACCAAACGACGTGAAAAGCATGCCGATGCTGCTCTTTTTAGCACCCGCACATGGATTTTTGCCAAAACGCGTTTTAAGCATGCGCATGCATCTTTTGGTAGACGCGGACGCAGTTTTCTGCAAAACCACACGATAATCATGCATGGTGCTTTTGGCAGAACGCGCGCGTGGATTTCTACCAAACGACGTGAAAAGCATGCCGATGCTGCTCTTTTTAACATCCGCACATGGATTTGTGCCAAAGCGCGTTTTGAGCATGCGCATGCATCTTTTGGTAGACGCGGACGCAGTTTTCTGCAAAACCACACGATAGGCATGCAAATGGTGCTTTTGGCAGAACGCGCGCGTGGATTTCTACCAAACGACGTGAAAAGCATGCCGATGCTGCTCTTTTTAACATCCGCACATGGATTTGTGCCAAAACGCGTTTTTAGCATGCACATGCATCTTTTGGTAGACGCGGACGCAGTTTTCTGCAAAACCACACGATATGCATGCAAATGGTGCTTTTGGCAGAACGCGCGTGTGGATTTCTACCAAACGACGTGAAAAGCATGCCGATGCTGCTCTTTTTAACATCCGCACATGGATTTGTGCCAAAACGCGTTTTTAGCATGCGCATGCATCTTTTGGTAGACGCGGACGCAGTTTTCTGCAAAACCACACGATATGCATGCAAATGGTGCTTTTGGCAGAACGCGCGTGTGGATTTCTACCAAACGACGTGAAAAGCATGCCGATGCTGCTCTTTTTAACATCCGCACATGGATTTGTGCCAAAACGCGTTTTTAGCATGCACATGCATCTTTTGGTAGACGCGGACGCAGTTTTCTGCAAAACCACACGATATGCATGCAAATGGTGCTTTTGGCAGAACGCGCGTGTGGATTTCTACCAAACGACGTGAAAAGCATGCCGATGCTGCTCTTTTTAACATCCGCACACGGATTTGTGCCAAAACGCGTTTTTAGCATGCGCATGCATCTTTTGGTAGACGCGGACGCAGTTTTCTGCAAAACCACACGATATGCATGCAAATGGTGCTTTTGGCAGAACGCGCGCGTGGATTTCTACCAAACGACGTGAAAAGCATGCCGATGCTGCTCTTTTTAACATCCGCACATGGATTTGTGCCAAAACGCGTTTTTAGCATGCACATGCATCTTTTGGTAGACGCGGACGCAGTTTTCTGCAAAACCACACGATATGCATGCAAATGGTGCTTTTGGCAGAACGCGCGTGTGGATTTCTACCAAACGACGTGAAAAGCATGCCGATGCTGCTCTTTTTAACATCCGCACATGGATTTGTGCCAAAACGCGTTTTTAGCATGCACATGCATCTTTTGGTAGACGCGGACGCAGTTTTCTGCAAAACCACACGATATGCATGCAAATGGTGCTTTTGGCAGAACGCGCGTGTGGATTTCTACCAAACGACGTGAAAAGCATGCCGATGCTGCTCTTTTTAACATCCGCACATGGATTTGTGCCAAAGCGCGTTTTAAGCATGCGCATGCTTCTTTTGGTAGACGCGGACGCAGTTTTCTGCAAAACCACACGATAGGCATGCAAATGGTGCTTTTGGCAGAACGCGCGTGTGGATTTCTACCAAACGACGTGAAAAGCATGCCGATGCTGCTCTTTTTAGCACCCGCACATGGATTTGTGCCAAAACGCGTTTTAAGCATGCGCATGCATCTTTTGGTAGACGCGGACGCAGTTTTCTGCAAAACCACACGATATGCATGCAAATGGTGCTTTTGGCAGAACGCGCGCGTAGATTTCTACCAAACGACGTGAAAAGCATGCCGATGCTGCTCTTTTTAACATCCGCACATGGATTTGTGCCAAAGCGCGTTTTAAGCATGCGCATGCATCTTTTGGTAGACGCGGACGCAGTTTTCTGCAAAACCACACGATAGGCCTGCAAATGGTGCTTTTGGCAGAACGCGCGTGTGGATTTCTACCAAACGACGTGAAAAGCATGCCGATGCTGCTCTTTTTAACATCCGCACATGGATTTGTGCCAAAGCGCGTTTTAAGCATGCGCATGCATCTTTTGGTAGACGCGGACGCAGTTTTCTGCAAAACCACACGATATGCATGCAAATGGTGCTTTTGGCAGAACGCGCGTGTGGATTTCTACCAAACGACGTGAAAAGCATGCCGATGCTGCTCTTTTTAACATCCGCACATGGATTTGTGCCAAAACGCGTTTTTAAGCATGCGCATGCATCTTTTGGTAGACGCGCACGCAGTTTTCTGCAAAACCACACGATAGGCATGCAAATGGTGCTTTTGGCAGAACGCGCGCGTGGATTTCTACCAAACGACGTGAAAAGCATGCCGATTCTGCTCTTTTTAACATCCGCACATGGATTTGTGCCAAAACGCGTTTTTAGCATGCACATGCATCTTTTGGTAGACGCGGACGCAGTTTTCTGCAAAACCACACGATATGCATGCAAATGGTGCTTTTGGCAGAACGCGCGTGTGGATTTCTACCAAACGACGTGAAAAGCATGCCGATGCTGCTCTTTTTAACATCCGCACATGGATTTGTGCCAAAACGCGTTTTTAGCATGCACATGCATCTTTTGGTAGACGCGGACGCAGTTTTCTGCAAAACCACACGATATGCATGCAAATGGTGCTTTTGGCAGAACGCGCGTGTGGATTTCTACCAAACGACGTGAAAAGCATGCCGATGCTGCTCTTTTTAACATCCGCACATGGATTTGTGCCAAAGCGCGTTTTAAGCATGCGCATGCATCTTTTGGTAGACGCGGACGCAGTTTTCTGCAAAACCACACGATAGGCATGCAAATGGTGCTTTTGGCAGAACGCGCGTGTGGATTTCTACCAAACGACGTGAAAAGCATGCCGATGCTGCTCTTTTTAGCACCCGCACATGGATTTGTGCCAAAACGCGTTTTAAGCATGCGCATGCATCTTTTGGTAGACGCGGACGCAGTTTTCTGCAAAACCACACGATATGCATGCAAATGGTGCTTTTGGCAGAACGCGCGCGTGGATTTCTACCAAACGACGTGAAAAGCATGCCGATGCTGCTCTTTTTAACATCCGCACATGGATTTGTGCCAAAGCGCGTTTTAAGCATGCGCATGCATCTTTTGGTAGACGCGGACGCAGTTTTCTGCAAAACCACACGATAGGCATGCAAATGGTGCTTTTGGCAGAACGCACGTGTGGATTTCTACCAAACGACGTGAAAAGCATGCCGATGCTGCTCTTTTTAACATCCGCACATGGATTTGTGCCAAAACGCGTTTTTAGCATGCGCATGCATCTTTTGGTAGACGCGGACGCAGTTTTCTGCAAAACCACACGATATGCATGCAAACGGTGCTTTTGGCAGAACGCGCGTGTGGATTTCTACCAAACGACGTGAAAAGCATGCCGATGCTGCTCTTTTTAACATCCGCACATGGATTTGTGCCAAAACGCGTTTTAAGCATGCGCATGCATCTTTTGGTAGACGCGGACGCAGTTTTCTGCAAAACCACACGATAGGCATGCAAATGGTGCTTTTGGCAGAACGCGCGTGTGGATTTCTACCAAACGACGTCAAAAGCATGCCGATGCTGCTCTTTTTAACATCCGCACATGGATTTGTGCCAAAACGCGTTTTTAGTATGCACATGCATCTTTTGGTAGACGCGGACGCAGTTTTCTGCAAAACCACACGATATGCATGCAAATGGTGCTTTTGGCAGAACGCGCGTGTGGATTTCTACCAAACGACGTGAAAAGCATGCCGATGCTGCTCTTTTTAACATCCGCACATGGATTTGTGCCAAAACGCGTTTTTAGCATGCACATGCATCTTTTGGTAGACGCGGACGCAGTTTTCTGCAAAACCACACGATATGCATGCAAATGGTGCTTTTGGCAGAACGCGCGTGTGGATTTCTACCAAACGACGTGAAAAGCATGCCGATGCTGCTCTTTTTAACATCCGCACATGGATTTGTGCCAAAACGCGTTTTTAGCATGCACATGCATCTTTTGGTAGACGCGGACGCAGTTTTCTGCAAAACCACACGATAGGCATGCAAATGGTGCTTTTGGCAGAACGCGCTTGTGGATTTCTACCAAACGACGTGAAAAGCATGCCGATGCTGCTCTTTTTAGCACCCGCACATGGATTTGTGCCAAAACGCGTTTTTAGCATGCACATGCATCTTTTGGTAGACGCGGACGCAGTTTTCTGCAAAACCACACGATATGCATGCAAATGGTGCTTTTGGCAGAACGCGCGTGTGGATTTCTACCAAACGACGTGAAAAGCATGCCGATGCTGCTCTTTTTAGCATCCGCACATGGATTTGTGCCAAAGCGCGTTTTAAGCATGCGCATGCATCTTTTGGTAGACGCGGACGCAGTTTTCTGCAAAACCACACGATAGGCATGCAAATGGTGCTTTTGGCAGAACGCGCGTGTGGATTTCTACCAAACGACGTGAAAAGCATGCCGATGCTGCTCTTTTAGCACCCGCACATGGATTTTTGCCAAAACGCGTTTTAAGCATGCGCATGCATCTTTTGGTAGACGCGGACGCAGTTTTCTGCAAAACCACACGATAATCATGCATGGTGCTTTTGGCAGAACGCGCGCGTGGATTTCTACCAAACGACGTGAAAAGCATGCCGATGCTGCTCTTTTTAACATCCGCACATGGATTTGTGCCAAAGCGCGTTTTGAGCATGCGCATGCATCTTTTGGTAGACGCGGACGCAGTTTTCTGCAAAACCACACGATAGGCATGCAAATGGTGCTTTTGGCAGAACGCGCGCGTGGATTTCTACCAAACGACGTGAAAAGCATGCCGATGCTGCTCTTTTTAACATCCGCACATGGATTTGTGCCAAAACGCGTTTTTAGCATGCACATGCATCTTTTGGTAGACGCGGACGCAGTTTTCTGCAAAACCACACGATATGCATGCAAATGGTGCTTTTGGCAGAACGCGCGTGTGGATTTCTACCAAACGACGTGAAAAGCATGCCGATGCTGCTCTTTTTAACATCCGCACATGGATTTGTGCCAAAACGCGTTTTTAGCATGCGCATGCATCTTTTGGTAGACGCGGACGCAGTTTTCTGCAAAACCACACGATATGCATGCAAATGGTGCTTTTGGCAGAACGCGCGTGTGGATTTCTACCAAACGACGTGAAAAGCATGCCGA